>NC_089493.1:133083011-133224942 GCF_036850765.1 Saccopteryx bilineata
AATGAGAAACAGGATTCTGCGAAGGGAGGAGAGGGGAATTTCTGGAGGGAAGATACTCAAGTGCAAGAGATTTGCAGAGGGACCAGAGAGGGGTCCCGAGAGAGGGGTGTCCCCAGGGGTCAGGCAGGAAGGGAAGAGAATTGGGAGTCTGTGGAGAAGGAAAGATTAAGAGTGGAGGTTTTAGGTGAGGTTTCTTTGGCCAAAACTGGCCTGTGTGTAGAACAAGTGGCACAGAAATTACTGCACATAAGGAATCTCTGAGACCTTTCCAGTAAAGTGGCAAAAAATTGTCAAGATTTTTAGGATATTGTAATTGAATGTCCTGTTTTCAGGCCAATGGGAGTCATTGTCTAATTTGTATTGGGGCCACACCATGTTACAGAAGAAAATGAGGTTGGTTTTTTGTTTTGTTTTGTTTTGTTTTGGGTTTTGTTTTTTTTTTTTGTTTTTTGGCTTAAGTTCAGAGAGGCCCAACTTAGTGGTTTTTTATGAGACATCCTAGAGGGGTCTGGTCAGAAGGCTTAGACTCCAAAGAGCTGTGGAGACAGGTGAGCAAGAAGGGGAGTCCCTGCCTTTTGTCACTGTCCCAAGAGGAGAAAATCTCCATGTGGGGGAGTCATCCCTGATAGAGGTCATCACCACCTGTCAGGGAGCTCCGAGAGGGAGAGAGAGAGTGGAGAGGTTTGGCTAAGCACCTAGTCTTTCCGTGTAGTCTACTGAGACTGAAAGTCAAACCCCTCAAAAGTTTAGGCATGTCACAGAAAACCGTCCAACCAGAGAAAATTTTGTGGAAAAGAGAAGCCGCCCAGGGAAGGGGAAGAGAGAAACTCCTTACCTTTCTGGTCCAACAGGGATACAGGACAGGGACAGATTGCCAGCCAAATCAACCTACAATTACACATCCAAACAGAATCAGAGTAAGCCTGGGATGAGCTGCTGCTGCCCATTGCTTCCCTGGCTGTAAGTTTGGATGGCAAAGAGGAATCGTCCAGGCCAGGGGTCCCCAAAGTATGGCCCACAGGCCGCATGCGGCCACTTGAGGCCATTTATCTGGCCCCTGCCACACTTCCGGAAGGAGTACCTCTTTCATTAGTGGTCAGTGAGAAGAGCACAGGATGCAGATGCAAAGCACGGCATCGCTCACATACAGTACTACTTCCAGTGATGCGGGATGCTCGTGTCACAGCTCCGGAAGCTCATTATATCACTTGTTATGGCTAGCAGTGACAAATATGGAACCTGACATTGACCATCTCATTAGCCAAAAGCAGGCCCATAGTTCTCATTGAAATACTGGTCAGTTTGTTGATTTAAATTTATTTGTTCTTTATTTTAAATATTGTATTTGTTCCCATTTTGTTTTTTTACTTTAAAATAAGATATGTGCAGTGTGCATAGGGATTTGTTCATAGTTTTTTTTTATAGTCCAGCACTCCAACTGTCTGAGGGATGGTGAACTGGCCCCCAGTGTAAAATGTTTGGGGACCCCTGGTCCAGGCAGTTAGTACCCTGTCCTGGGTTTCAGCACCAAATGTTGGAATCCATGGAAGTCCAAAAAGACCAGAGTAACAGGCTTTATTGAAAGGAAGAAAGGAACTCTGCTGGGCACTTTGGCAAGAAGGGCACCAGTTACAGACTTGGGGTGAATTTTATAAGGCTTAGAAGAGCCTGAGGGGGTACTAAGCCAATAGTTCTGGTATGTTCCCTTTTACAGTTTTAGGATTTCAGCTTTCTGGAATGCTCCTCCTTGGGGCAGGTTGATCATCTTCCTGGAACTCTTCTGCATCAGGGGTGATTGTTCAGTAAGTAAGGGTGAGGTCAGGCAGCCAGGTAGGAAAACAAAAAGGCAGTTGGAAGTTCTGGTAAATTCATATATCTATTACTATAGACTATACAATTTCCTTTTGCAACTTAGATAAAACTAATTGGCTTTTATAACAATTTACCTTTAGTCAAAATTCTTAATTTTAAAACTTTTAACTTTCAGTGACAAGTTGACTTCCTTTTTATCCTAGTTTTCCTTTTCCCCAAAGTCTGATTAAAAAGGAGTCCTTAGTGAGTTTCTTCATATATTTGTGGTATGTAGACCAACCAGCTTCCAGTTTGTGTTGAGGCAAGGCACATAGTCCTTCTCAGGATTAACTTAAAAGGGTTGGTGGGGTCAGTCTCTGTCATCCATGAGGGTGTCTCTGCTGGGTTTGTAGGCTTCAACTGGCTATGATGGACCCAGACAGGTATGCCTTCTACTTTGGCAGCAGTGGGAGTCATTAGGATCAGGGTGTGTGGACCCATCCATGTAGGAGTCAGTCCTTGGGCGATGTACTTGATTTCCTAATAATGCTGGAAGTGCCTCTTGGACAGTCTTTGAACAGTTTGCTAAGTAACCTGTAAATCCTGCAAGTACTTAAGGAAGGAGTGGTTACGTTTCTTCTATTATTTGACTCATATAATTCACTTGCCCTGAACCTTTGAGTACCTGTGGGCACAATTTAATTTCAAATTAGCTTCTAATTAATATTGGGTTCCTTTCCTACCAGTTTTGAGATTGTGGATACAAATGTAGGTCCAAATCTAGAATGGGCAAGCTAAACCTGGAAAGAATCATATATACCAATTTCTTAACAATTGTCAATTATTTTATTAAAGTCTATTTCTAAATATTTACCTGAGAAAATTCTTTTCTTCCCTGTTTTTAAATCTTTTCAGATTGGTTTTGAATAAACCTTTGGCAATAAGGGTCCCAAAACCCCACTGGTTCTAGGTGGCATCTATTCATTTGAATTACTATGTTCCGATTTTGAGGCAGACTGAAAGAATATAAAATTAACAATAAAATTTAAATAGCAAATGTTAAAAAATGCTATAAAAAGCATCTTAATACAATAAAGTGACTAAAGCATACTAGATTATTAAACAAAAATAAAGTTTAAACTAATATAACAGGATCTAAAATAAAATTCTTACAGTCACAAATGTCCTTAACATGTTAATGTAATTTCACTAAATCTATGTTGACACTATTGCTGCTTTATATTATTCATAAATGTAACCTAATTTATATTTTAGTCTGAGAAATGTCATAAAGAGCAGGAGTTACAAACATTCAGCAAAAGTCCACAGGGCACTAGAACCATAGTCACATTTCTACACATTGCAGCTGGAGTTTAAGTCCTAATGATCATTGCTTCTAGCTAGAATTAGGAGCAGGTCCCAACCTAAAGTAGGCATGCGGCATTGAGACAAAAGGAATAAAGGAAACACTATACATAATACATAATACATAATAAAACTCGAATAATAAATCATGGACCTACAGCAAAAAAAAGAAAAATCCATAATTATAAAAAGTGACTTTAAACACCTCTCATTCAGGGATATGGAAAAATTCTCAAAACCCCCCACAAAAAATTCAGCCCCCCACAAAAAATAATCTCTAAGGATATCAAAAAAATATCATTGCCAAATTTCAAGATACATAACTGTAAGGTATTTTCCCCACCAAGGAAGAAAGAAGGGTGTAGCCACAAAGTGTGAAATAACAAAAGCTTTATTTAGTAGAGCGCATCACGGACAATAGTTATGTTCAACAGACATAACTATTCCATCATACCCAGTCAAGGCAAATGTATGATGATACTCTCCAAGAAGCATTGGAACTTCTTAAAAACTGACCCTTTTGAACAAAGGACCAACTTTCTACACATTTCAATGCACTAAAACTGCATAAAGTCTCAAGGACTCTCCTCACCATCCATCTACAAACCTTTCCAGTAAGGTAAGGACATTACTCTCTTTACATCTTTTCAAAGAAACATCTAAAAACAACAAATGAAAACTCTAACATAAATCACTGGTAAACTTAGAAAACACTTTTCAGCAGAGAAATTGCTATAATGCTATGTTCCTACCACTCTAGCTACCAGAAATATTCAAAGTCGCATTTCTACATCAGGTCTCCAAACCAAAGGTAAATATGCCCCCAGGGCATATATAAACAATACTGTGCCATTTTGTATTATCAGGACTATAAGGGATGGTTTTTTTTGCATTTCATAAATAGAAAAGAACAAATAAAAGAGAGCTCCTACAATGCACAGCCACTCACCCAGAACAAACGCTGACCTGCCCCCCAAAAATCTATAGAACCCAGAAGACAAACCCTACTGGCTTGCACCTAAATTTAGTTTTTCAGGTCTTATTCACATAAAAACACTCTGGAACTAGTTACATATCTCAATATTTCCTTACAAAAGTATATTCATCAACACTTAAAAACGATGACGGACAACACCTCTTCACAAAATAAAAACAGGAGCCACCCCATGGGAGACATTTTGAAGCACAAAACAAAAATGGGACACACAGTTTCCAACAGAAATGGTCAGAACATTTCAATGGGGTGAGCTGAAAAAAGGTTAACTGTCATTCTATGGAAAATAATACTCCAATTGATAAAAAGAAATAAGACAATTAATTCCTTCTCCAACTCACCACTGAAAACCTGCTTCAAAACCCACAAGTATGATGCAAACTTTATACAAATATACCTTATACAACACTTACAATGCCTGAGGCCAAAGACAATGACTATAACAAACAGTGTTTCCTACCATTCAGTTGGATGGATTCGGGAGTTCCTACTTTTCATACATTCACATAAACTCTGTAACAGAAACTCCCAATGACATGAATCAGACCTACAACAAAACTTACAAAAATTTATCATTGAACTGATCAATTGCACCTCTCTCATTCACAGGCAAAGAGTCAATTATTATTATTATTATTATTTTTACTCAGAGACAGAGAGAGGGATAGGAGCAGACAGACAGGAACAAAGGAGATGAGAAGCATCAATCATTAGTTTTTTGTTGCGACACTTAGTTATTCATCGATTGCTTTCTCATATGTGCCTTGACCATGGGGTACAGCAGACCAAGTAACCCCTTGCTCAAGTGAGCAACCTTGGGTACAAGCTGGTGAGCTTTGCTCAACCCAGGTGAGCCTGAGCTCAAGCTGGCAAACTCAGGATCTGGAACCTGGGTCCTCCGCATCCCAGTTCGACCCTCTATTTACTGTGCCACCACCTGGTCAGGCAGAGTCACTTCTTTAGAAAGTATAGATAATTCTCCTTCAAAATACTCAGCCAGGAGGGAAAATACTTTACCTGAACAAAAGACTGAACATGACCTTCCCAGAGGATCCGCTTACAGAATCCTCTCTGTGTTCCTGCACTAACATGACTTTCCCAGAAAAGTCCAAAGGAGAACACAGGCCATCGCGCAGATGGCGAGTTTAAAGGGGACTGTCTTCTACTCCACTCCTGTGGTAACAAGTACAATTAGAAAACAATTAAAATAGAAATATTCTAAAAATACTGCATTAAAATTCTTTCAAGTTCCAGAAACCTTCCAAACTTACACTTCACTTCCAAACCTTCACCAAAGGTGACCTACTCCCAGGGCATACTCAGCCAATATGGTGGCATTTTACATAGTGAACACTGTGGGGCTCACTGAGCAGTGGTGACAGAACAAGTGCTCCCAAGCTTGGACAATACAGACCACATTCACCAGGGACACAGAATGATCTGGCTCGAAAGGTCTATACTACACCAAAAAGAACCCTATTTTCCAGGAAACAAAAACAGTCAAGTACAATACAAACATATGCTTATTTTGTATCCTGGATCAAAAATGCTGCCTCTCAACTAGCCACATGGGAGCTCATACAGACAGAACAACACAGACAAAACCACCCGTCTTCAACAATTTGGGAGGAGAGCCCTAGGCTGAGAAGACACCCCACTAAATTACAGACTCACAAAACATCTTACAACTTCAGACACTAAATCTCACATTCATAAGCCAGACTGGGTCTCTGAAGGTCACTGCTTCTTTTCAAGAACCATCATCCAGTCTTTAATAACTTTTTCTTCATATCACATAGAATATGTATTCCTGCTATTTACATTTTAGTATTCACTCTCTAAACTTGTATTTTTTTCCTTTCCTGAAATCATGAACAAACTGCTCTCTAGAAATATACTTCTTCTTGGTAAAGCTCCTAATATACCAAAAATCAAAGTTTGCTACTACACTCAAAGACCTTCATTTTCTCCAATGCAGAAAATACTCTATATTCTGGAACCCTTTTCCTTACCCTCACTCAAACTACACTACACCACATGATATCATTTAAAATTAACAAAAAATCCCTTTTTCCTACTACACCAGCTGTTTCCTTCTACAGCTTCTGCTGTTTTGTTGCTCAAAGACATGCTGCCTCACCTTTTCCTCCCAAGTGGATCCTGAAGTACACGCAACTATCTTAGCAACATGGGATTATCTGCAGCAAGTAAATACTGTATTAATAATGGGAAAAGGGGAGGAATGAATGTCAAAAACCACCAGCACCTGCAGTAGAGTGTTGCTTTGGGAGTGTGTTTGCCCATAACCTAGAGCTGTTGAATCAAACCATCCCCTCACAGGCCTCCCTGAGCTTTCATCACTTTATGCCTGCCTGTGGTCATCTAACAAGGAGATCTACCACTGTACCGCCACAATCTAGAGAACCATTTAATGCCAGTTTACATTTTGAATGAGAATTGCCATCAATAATTGAGAAAACTCCAAAAAGTGAAGAGTCAGATCTAGATAATTACCTTCACCACAAAAAACGCCCATAGGGGCACAATATAAGGAAAAACAAATAAGTCCAGCTTTGATTGCTGCACATTGGTGGAGGACCTATAGGTATTATCCAGAACCAATCCATACCCCCTGGTACCTCCTGCATGAAAATAATCAGAAGTTGAATGCAGAAAAGGCTTGGCCTCAAATTCTGACTAGGGCTTGCAGGGAGCAAATATACTGTACCCTTGATAGCATTTAATCAATGGTAGAACATCTACCAAGCTGAGGACCTCTAGAACAAGGATTGTTATACATATACAATACTACCTGGATTTGGCTAAGACAGCTATTTATAACCTGCATAAACAGCCAGTTTACAGAAATTTAGAAAATCCACCCCAGGGAAATTCATCCAGATACCCTAGCATTTTTAAATTCTGAAGATGATCACGATTACAAACAACAGCTTAGGAAAAGCATTACTCCATATAATACAGAGGAATCCACTTCAGAGCCAGAGGAAAATGAAATACTAGAACACCTGTATAGAGTGCCTAGGAGACACTGGCCAAACTACAATGAAATCATCCAAGATGAGCATGAGGTGGTTCATCCTGGTTATCAATGTAATATTAGGTATATAATGCATTAGGTATATAATGCTAATACTGCTAACAATAATAATAATGCTATTACTGCTACTGATATTGTGACTACTTTTAAATTTCCTAAAGTACTAATCACACAGCAGCTAGTCATAAACTTTTTGACCTACCCATGGTGGAAACCACCCTGAGGGAAGCATTTTATAATTTAGGAAATTTTGCCCTTGTACACTGCAACACCAACCTGACCTACTGGGACCACACTGTAAACTCAGGGAATTGGACAGTGGATGACATCACAGATGACTCAATGGACACCTTCAAACTAACCACTGACACCATGAACATGACAATCAACAGAAAAACCATGTAATTTTATAAAGACTATAGGATCTATATTTTCAACACTGAGTTGTAAACCAACATGGAATTTATTAAATCCAATATATTATATTGAACAAGCTATTCATACCTTTACATCAACATGGACTCAAATTAAAGAAATAATAATATGTATATGCCTGTTGGTTGTGATTGTATTTGGATTGAATGTGTAATCCTATTTACAATGTATGTTTAAAAAAAGAATAAAAATTGGTTTTATAATAATCACTGCCAGCTTATAGTTTGCTGGGATCAAGGGGTGGAATGCTGTAGGAATATAAGGTTATAGTAATTAAATATATAGAAATATAAAAATATGGCAGATTTATATAAAAGTAATTTAAATAATATTAAATATATATTTATTAAAATTAAAGTTAGGCCTTTTGGATAAGAATTAATATAGTGGCTTGGTGCCATAACTCTGTAATGTAACAAACATACTCTGACTTACAAGCAGAGCCTAGTTAGTATGTGTGTGAAGTTATACCTAGATAAGAAGTGGCTTGGTGTTTTTAAGAACATCTTAAAAAGTGGTTTAATGGAAACATTTTCAGTAGATTAACATAAAAGTGGATTCCTGTGAGGAACTCACAAAAAGGTGGTTTGAGGTGATAATCCTGTAGATTGACACCTGTTAGAAGGCCTTGGCCAAAAGTACTAAAGCTGAGGGGTCCCCAACTTCAGTAGTTTCCCAGACTCCAATGTTGATGTGGACTTGTCTCCAAGCTGCTCTGAGCTCTGACTAAAGACAGCCAAGAGTAATAACTTGTGAGTAATAACTTGCCTGTGTAATTATTACAATTTGTGTGTCAGTCATGTCTTCCTCCAGTGGAACTTAGCAGTAGCATCCTCATAGCCGCCTTAAGAGTAGTCTCAAAGATGCTGTCAGCCCTGCTGATAAACAGGAGTGCCCCACTGCACCAAGGAGGTCGAATCAGGGACCCCTGATCAACGTAGAGCTTGAACTCTACTGGAACACAAGCCACTCAGACTACACAGTTCAGTATTTTAGCTCCCTTCATTTTCTCCGTTTTCCTTTAATTACAGAAGTCACCATTTCCTCTATTATGTGGACAAGAGAAAAAGCTAAATGCTACTATTTGTAGCCAAAGATAGTGTATTTAACATGACGATCTATTTACCTTCTTCCCAAATAAAAAAAAGCTGTGCGATAACTCACTGATGACACAGAAGGGAAACACCATACCAGTAACAACTTTTTGGACGCTCACCCATTCTCTGGCTTTGGTGGATGGGGCAGTGCCTGGGCAGAAACTGCCAGCACACACTAATTTAAACTTGCACTGAAGAACACTTCCAAAAGATAAGAGTTGAGCTTCATCTTAGACCCGAATTTCTTCTCAAGCCATTCCCGAGGACCTCTGTCTCCTGATTCATGTCCTGGTCCACACGGGGCGCTCTTCACTGAATCGCTCCACAGGGTTTACTGCGAAGTCATGAGTGGGTGGGTCCAGCACGCACCCCGCTTGGGCAGAACGGCCATCCGCAGCTGGGTGTCAGGCACCCAGTTCGCCGTCCGCTCATGTCCCTCGGCCTCGCCATGAATCATAGCAGGAGAGAAAACTTCCTCATGCTAAATGAGCCTGCCCTCGCTGCTACAACCCTTCCTTCCAGGCCAGCAGAAAACGTGCGCTTCATTCCACTCGGGGAGAGTGGGTTGTGGTCGCACTGGAACCCTCCGAAGCGAGTTACTGGTCCCCTTCTTCGGGAGCGGGTTCGTGGTCCAGGGCCACGGCAGGGGGCAATGCGGCAGAGTGCACAGGTGAGCGCTAGGCAAGCAGAGGCGGTGGGCGCATCGCTGAGCTGACGGGGGCCCCCACTAGTTCTGTAATTGATTGCCCATTGCCGAGCCCACCAAGCGGCCAGGCACACAGACACGCATACACTGCCTTGTGCCAGCCTGCGTGCGCACACTCACACAACGCACGCACTGCATACACAGTGCTTTGGCCCACACACACACGCACATGCGCGCTGCCCACATCAGCCAGCCGCCGCACTCCGCGCCCGGGCCCGTTTTCGCCGCTGCCACCAGCCCCCCGCCCGTGGGTGTGGGTGGGAGCCCTGCCTGCCGGGGATACGTGCTCTGGCTGCAGCGATCGGCTTTTTCTGGGTTTGACTAACTGACTCCGGCTGCTTTTGCTGAAAAGAAAGTCAAGACAGGATTCACTAGCTACATATCCATTGCCTTAGTTTCCCCACCACCAACTGCAGTGCACAAACACACATTAGGCACAGGAAAGAAAGAAAAAGAGAGGGGCACTGTATGGCCAAGGCCGCCATCATGGCTATACACATGCAGGTTCTCTATTATTCAGGCAGACTCTAAAGAAATGGCAGAGTCGGAGGATGGTGGCCATTCTTTTTATTGGTGTCTCTCAAGACAGGCAAGCCAAAAGAAAGCCAAAAAAAAAAAAAAGCAGAAAAGCAAGGGATCAGCGAGGCTTCTGCAATGTGATAGCAGGAACAGACAGAGCGAGCCCGCGGTATGTCCCCATTTTATAGTGTAGAAGTCAAACCTTTAATCCACTATACAATAAGGAAGTCTCAGATACAGAGTCACTAACTGAGGCATAGATGGGATTCCTCTAAGAGTGCAACCAACCCCTATCATGCAACAGTCAAGGGTGTGAGGAAAAGCTTAGTTTTAAAAACTAAGCCTTAGGCCAAGGGTCCCCAACTACAGCCCACGGGCTGCATGCGGCCCCCTGAGGCCATTTATCTGGCCCCCACCGCACACCTGGAAGAGGCACCTCTTTCATTGGTGGTCAGTGAGAGGAGCATAGTTCCCATTGAAATACTGGTCAGTTTGTTGATTTAAATTTACTTGTTCTCTATTTTAAATATTGTATTCATTCCCATTTTGTTTTTTACTTTAAAAATAGATATGTGTAGTGTGCATAGGGATTTGTTCATAGTTTTTTATAGTCCAACCCTCCAACGGTCTGAGGGACAGTGAACTGCCCCCTGTGTAAAAGTTTGGGGATCCCTGCCTTAGGCTATATTGACTTTGCCAGCTTACAGCCTGTCTCCCACACCCAATGTGAACAAACATATATGTCATATTTACAAACTTACTTGACAACATTCCACCCCTTTTGCTCTCTTACAATATAAACCACAAGTATCTTCCTGATGGTCCGGCAAGGAGTGGGGTACATTGCATAAACAGAAAACGTAAAAACTACAGCAAGAGAATTAACAAATCAGAAGCTATGGGTGAAATGAGAGCTTTCAGAGGCACCAAGAGAGGCAAATCTTTCCCTCTGGCAGAATACAAGCCAGAGTTTTGTATGCAGGCAGCACCGTTGCTGTACCAGAGGCTGCCTTTAACCAGCATACCAAAACTTATTGGCCAATACACCAGCATCTGCTGATTCGATGTGTAGTAAAATAGGAAAACTCACTATTGGCCATAAAGGAATTACAAAGGTGCCCTTCATAATGCTGTCCCACTGAGCACATCAAGCCCAGCTGTAGGATAGATGCAATTGAACCTGCGGGAAAAAGGCAAGAGCCCCGGAAGGGGTGGAGACCCACCCTTGAGCAAGGGCGCAGGAGCACAGCCCTGCCCCACCCCACAGAACCCAGGATTGTGGCCTGAGTAGGAGCCAGCTCTTCCGCAGGGGGGAAGCCAAAAGCCCAGAAGAGGCAGAGTCCCGTCTACTGAGCATGGCACACAGTCCCACTCGGCCTGTGGAGTTAAGACTTGCAGCCATCCCACAGAGCGAGCTTCTCCTACAAAGGGCAGGGTGAAAGCCCAGAGGTGGAGACCCACAGCTGAGCAAGAGTGCTCGCCCCTGCCCTCAAGGGTCCAAGCATAACACCACCCGCGGGGCGGGGCGAATGCCGAAGGCCACCAAGGCTTGTACATCCGAGCATGAAATCACAGCCACTCCTGTGAAGGAGAGGCAGAAAATGCAGCAACATCCCCAGTGGGCAGGCACCAGCAATGCCCATACCCAAACACCCAAGGCAGCATCAGCAGATGGAGTGGCAGGCCTGAAGACAGACCACACCTAGGGAAGACAGAGGCCACACTCAGTGGACTCCAGTGGCCAAAATCTTCTTTTACACAGACAAAATGAGAAGTAAGAAATGCAACACAACAAATCCAGAGAAATCCCCAGAAAAGGAACTGAATGAGTCAGATATAACCAGATTACCAGATGCAGAGTTTAAAATAATGATTTTTAGGATGATCAAAGATATTAAACAACAATAGATGGTCATTACAAACACCTAAATAAAGAAATAGCAAATATAAAAAGGACATTGAAATAATAAAAAAGAATCAGTCAGAAATGACAAATACAATTCAGAAATGAAGAACACCATGGAAGGAATTAAAAGTAGAATGGATGAAGCTGAGAATCAAATGAGCAAGTTAGAGGACCAGATTAATGAAGGCAGGAAGGAGAGCAGAAAAAGAAAAGAGACTCAGAAAGTCTGAGGAAACTCTAAGAGAGCTCTGTGACAACATGAAGAGAAATAACATTCACATCATAGGGGTTGCTGAAGAAGAGAAAGAACAAGGGAAAGAGACTTTGTTTAATGATATCACAGCTGAAAACTTCCTTCAATTAAGGCAGGAAAACATCTCACAAGTCCAAGAAGCACAGAGAACTCCTTTAAAGAGAAACTCAAAGAAATCTACACCAAGATACATCGTAATTAAATATCAAAGCTAAGTGATAAAGAGAAAATATTAAAAGGTGCTAGAGAAAAAAGGACTATCACCTACAAAGGAGCCCCCATAAGAATGACTTCCGACTTCTAAACAGAAACACTTGAGGCCAGAAGGGAATGGCAAGAAATATTCAAAGGACTGCAGAAACAAGAGCCTACAACCAAGGCTACTTTATCCAGCAAGGCTATCTTTTAAAATTGAAAAAGAAATAAAAAGCTTTCCAGACAAAAAAAAAAAAACAAAAAAAAAAAAAAAGGAAATCATTACAACCAAACCAATGCTATAAGAAATGCTAAGGGGGGAGACAAGATGGCGCTGGAGTAGGCGGACGTACCAGCATCTACCTCCCAGAACCAAAGTGGATTACACACTAATTTTATGAACTATCATCTGGACAAACCAACTTTGTACTAAACTAAGAGGAATCTTCAACCAAGGAACATTGAAGAAGCCACACCAAGACTGGTAGGAAAAGCGGAAACGCGGAGAGGGCTGCCCAGCTCCTCAGAGCGAATGGCAGCAGGGAGAGACTCGCGTGGCGGGAAGTGAGTTTAGCAGAGGGGAAAGGGCCCTGAGCCCCAAAAACAAAGCCCCAGCCTGCAGCCCCAGAGCCCAGAAGAGGTGTATGGACAGTATTTAGCTGGAAACAAGTCAGGGATACTGTTTGGTGAGAGAGTCTGATTTCTCAGACCCAGGATCCTTCTTAAAGGGAACCGTGCAGAACATCTCTCTCAAAAACAATCACCTGGGGCTCCTGGGGACGGGGGGAGAGAGGAGAGGACCACAGCAACAAGGAAGAGAGTGTAATCTAGGAGGCATAGGGAGAAAACATTTTGGGAGATAGCCACCCTAACCCCTGGGACGAGTCACTCCCCAAAGCTGAATTGAATATTTCCCCCCGGAAACAGCAATACAAGCAAAGGGAAGAAGGAGAGCAGCCAAACAAGCTCCCCCGCAGCATTCAGAGCAGAGTCGCATAGGAAGGAGGGAGCTTTCGGGTCTACAGTAGTGAGTTTTAGGGTCTTAGCTGCAACGTCCCCACCCACGCGGCTGAGGGTGCACCGAGGGCAGGCGGCAGTGGGAGACAAAAGCACGGTTCTACTGGCAGGGGCGGGAAGCCGGCCTGCCACCAGTGGGCTCAGGTGTGAGCTCAATCTTGCCCGGGCTGGGGAGAAGGGGGCATGCAAAAGCGGTCCAAGCTCAGCTGCTGGCAGCCTGTAATCCAGCCTCCAGGAGAAGGGCAAGAACCCTGGAAAGGGTGGAAACCCAGCCCCGGAGCAAGGGCAGAGGAGCACATCCCTGCCCTGCCTGTGCAACCCAGGCTTGCGGTCTGACTTGGTAGCCGGCTCTTTCCATGGGGGTGGAACCAAAAGCCCAGAAGAGGCGGAGTTCTGCTACGGAGCTGAGCTTGGGCACGCAGCCCTGCCTGGTGGTAGAGCCAAGGCTAGCAGCTGTTCCTTGAGTGGGATCATCCTGCAAAGGCAGGGCGAAAGCTCGGAAACAGGCGGAGACCTGCAGCTGAGCAAAGGGTGCTCGCCAGTGCCCTCAGGACCGAGCATAATGTCACACATGGGGGTGGGGCAAAGGCCAAGGCCAACCAACCCTTGTGCACCCGAGCGCATGATCACAGCCACTCCCGTGAAGAGAAAATGTCGAGGCAGAAAAATACAACACAAATAAACAAAGAGAAATCCCCAGAAAAAGACCTAAATGAATCAGATATAACCAAATTACCAGGTGCAGGTTTAAAATAACGATTGTTAGGATGCTCAAAGATATTAGAACAACCATAGATGGCCATTACAAAAACCTAAATAAAGAGATAACAAATATAAAAAAGGACATTGAAATAATAAAAAAGAATCAGTCAGAAATGACAAATACAATATCTGAAATAAAGAATATAATGGAAAGGAATTAAAAGCAGGATGGATGAAAGCAGAGAATCGAATCAGTGAGTGAGAGGACACAATAATAAAGGCACGAAAGCAGAGCAGAAAAAGAAAGAGACTCAAAAGTCTGAGGAAACTCTAAGAGAGCTCTGTGACAACATGAAGAGAAATAACATCCGCATCATAGGGGTTCCTGAAGAAGAAGAGAAAGAACAAGAGATAGAGACTTTGTTCAAACATATTATAGCGGAAAACTTTCCCCCAATTAAGGCAGGAAAACATTTCACATGTTCAGGAAGCACAGAGAACTCCATTAAGAAGAAACCCAAAGAAACAACACCAAGGGACATCATAATTAAATTACCAAAGCTAAATGATAAAGAGAAAATATTAAAGCTGCTAGAGAAAAAAAGACTGTCACCTACAAAGGAGCCCCTATAAGGATGACTTCTGACTTCTCAACAGAAACACTTGAGGCCAGAAGGGAATGGCAAAGAATATTCAAAGTAATGCAGAAGAAGAACCTACAACCAAGACTACTTTATCTAGCAAGGCTATCATTTAAAATTGAAGAGAAATAAAAAGCTTTCCAGACAAAAAAAAAAAAAAAAACTCAAGGATTTCACTGTAACCAAACCAAGGCTGCAAGAAATGCTAAGGACCTGTTGTAAACAGATCAAAGGAAAAAAAGAATATAGCAAAAGAGAAAAACATTTTAAAGAAAAAAAAATGGCAATAAACAATTACATATCAGTATAACCTTAAATGTTAATGCATTAAATGATCCTATCAAGAGACATAGGGTACTGCGTGGACAAGAAAACAGACCGTACATATGCTGTCTACAAGAGACACACTTAAATCAAAAAGATGCACACAGACTGAAGATAAAAGGATGGAAAAAAAATATTTCATGAAAATGGAAATGAAAAAAAAAGCTGGGGTGCAATACTTATATCAGATAAAATGGACTTTAAAACAAAGACCATAGTTAGAGATAAAGAAGGTCTTACATAATGATAAAGGGAGAAATCCAAAAGGAATATATAACCATTATAAATATCTACACACCTAATATAGTAGCACCTAAATATTAAAAGCAGACTTTGATGGACTTAAAGGGCGAGATCACAGCATACTATAATAGTAGGGGATTTCATACCCATTAACATCATTAGATAGATCCTCAAGAAAGAAAATTAACAAAGAAAACAGCAGACTTAAAGGATATATTAGTTCAACTCAATTTAATAGATATCTTCAGAAACTTTCACACTAAAACAGCAGAATATATATTCTCTTGAAGTGCTCATGATACATTCTATAAAATAGACGACATGTTAGGGCACAAGAGTGGGCTCAACAAATTCAAGAAGATTGAAATAATATTGAGCACTTTCTCTGATCACAATGGCATTAAACTAGAAATCAATCACAATAGAAAAAATTGAAAAACATTCAAACACTTGAAAAATAAATAGCACGTATTAAACAATGAATGGGTTAACATTGAGATCAAAGAAGAAATTAAAAAATTCCTAGAAACAAACGATAATGAGCATACATCAAATCAAAATTTATGGGACACAGCAAAAGCAGTCCTGAGAGGGAAGTTTATAGCATTACAGGCATACCTCAAGAAGCTAGAAAAAGCTCAAATAAACAACTTAACCCTGCATGTAAAAGAACTAGAAAAAGAACAGCAAGTAAAACCCAGAGCTAGTAGAAGGGAGAAAATAATAAAGATCAAAGTAGAAGTAAATGACATAGAGGCTAAAGAAACAATACAGAGGATCAATGAAACCAGGAGCTGGTTCTTTGAAAAGGTAAACAAGATTGATGAACCTTTAACGAGACTCACCAAGAAAAAAAGAGAGAGGACTCAAATAAATAAAATTAGAAACGAGAGTAGAAAAATAACAACTGACACAACAGAAATACAAAATATTGTAAGAAAATACCATGAAGAACTGTACACCAAAAAAACTAGACAACCTAAATGAAATGGACAAATTCCTTGAATCATAAAATCTTCCAAAAATCAATCTGGAACAATCAGAAAAACCTAAACAGACCAATTACAACAAATGAGATCGAAACAGCTATCAAAAAACTCCCAAAAAAGAAAAGTCCTGGGCCTGATGGCTTCAACAGGTGAATTCTACCAAATATTCAAAGAAGAACTAACTCCTATCCTTCTCAAGCTATTTCAAAAAATTCAAGAGGAAGGAAGATTTCCAAACTCCTTTTATGAGGTGAGTATAATTCTGATTCCAAAACCAGGAAAAGACAACACAAAAAAAAAAATTATAGGCAAATATCCCTGATGAAATTAGATGCAGAAATCCTCAACAAAATATTAGCAAACCCGGATCCAGCAATATATGGAAAAATCATACACCATGATCAAGTGGATTTATTCTTGGGAGGCAAGGCTGGTACATATTCGCAAATCAATCAATGTAATTCATCACATAAACAAAAGAAAGGAGAAAAACCACATGATAATTTCAATAGATGCAGAAAAAGCATTTGATAAAGTCCAGCACCCACTCATGATCAAAACTCTCAGCAAAGTGGGAATACAGGGAACATACCTCAACATGATAAAGGCCATCTATGACAAACCCACAGCCAACATCATACTCAATGGGCAAAAATTAAAAGCAATCCCCTTAAGATCAGGAACAAGGCAGGGTGCCCCCTTTTACCACTCTTATTCAACATAGATCTGGAAGTCCTAGTTACAGCAATTAGACAAGAAAAAGAAATAAAAGGCATCCAAATTAGAAAAGAAGAAGTAAAACTATCATTATTTGCAGATGACATGATATTGTATATAAAAAACCCTAAAGTCTCAGTCAAAAAACTACTAGACCTGATAATGAATTAGGCAAGGTGGCAGGATATAAAAGTCAATATCCAGAAATCAAAGGCATTTTTATACACTAACAATAAACTGTCAGAAAGAGAAATCAAGGAATCAATCCCCTTTACCATTGCAACCAAAAAAATAAGTACCTAGGAATAAATCTAACCAAGGAGATTAAAGACTTGTACTCAGAAAATTATAAAACATTGATAAAAGAAATCAGGGAAGATACGAATACTGGAGGCATATATTTTGCTCATGGTTAGGAAGAATAAACATCATTAAAATGTCTATATTACCCAAAGCAATTTATAAATTCAATGCAATACCGATTAAAATACCAATGACTTACATCAAAGACATAAACACATATTCCAAAATTTATATGTAACCAAAAAAGAACACGAATAGCCTCAGCAATCTTGAAAAGGAAGAAAAAAGCAGGAGGTATCACACTTCCAGATATCAAGTTATATTATAAGGCCATTGTACTCAAAACAGCATGGTACTGGCATAAGAACAGGCACATAGATCAATGGAACACAACAGAGAACTCAGAAATAAACCCACAGCTCTATGGACAACTAATATTTGACCAAGGAGGTAAGACAATACAATGGAGTAAAGACAGCCTCTTCAACAAATGGTGTTGGGAAAATTGGACAGCTACCTGCAAAAAAATGAAACTAGACCACCAACTTACACCACTCACAAAAATAAACTCAAAATGGATAAAAAGACTTTAATGTAAGCCGTGAAACCATAAGCATCTCAGAAGAAAACATACGCAGTAAGCTCTCTGACATCTCTTGCAGCAATATATTTGCTGATTTGTCTCCACAGGCAAGTGAAATAAAAGACAGGATAAACAAATGGGACTTTATCAAACTAAAAAGCTTCTGCACAGCTAAAGACAATAGGAACAGAATAAAAGACAAACTACACAATGGGAGAATATAATTGACATAGCATCTGATAAGGGGTTAATAACCACAATTTATAAAGAACTTGTAAAACTCAATAGCAGGAAGACAAACAATCCAATCCAAAAATGGGCAAAAGCCTAGCGTGCAGAGGACCCGGGTTCGATTCCCGGCCAGGGCACACAGGAGAAGCGCCCATTTGCTTCTCCACCCCTACACCGCGCTTTCCTCTCTGTCTCTCTCTTCCCCTCCCGCAGCCAAGGCTCCATTGGAGCAAAGATGGCCCAGGCATGGGGATGGCTCTGTGGCCTCTGCCTCAGGCGCTAGAGTGGCTCTGGTCGCAACATGGCCACGCCCAGGATGTGCGGAGCATCACCCCCTGGTGGGCAGAGCGTAGCCCCTGGTGGGCATGCCGGGTAGATCCCGGTCGGGCGCATGCGAGAGTCTGTCTGACTGTCTCTCCCTGTTTCCAGCTTCAGAAAAAATGAAAAAGAACAAAAAAAAGAAAAAAAACAAAACAAAACAAAAATGGGCAAAAGAAATGAATAGACATTTCTCCAAAGAGGACACACAGATGGCCAACAGGCATATTAAAAAATATTCAACATCACTAATGATTAGAGAAATGCAAATTAAAACCACAATGAGATAACACCTCACACTAGTCAGAATGGCGCTCATCAGTAAAACAACACACAATAAGTGCTGGCGAGGATGTGGAGAAAAGGGAACCCTCCTGCACTGCTGGTGGGAATGCAGACTGGTGCAGCCACTGTGGAAAACAGTATGGAGATTCCTCAAGAAATTAAAAATCGAACTGCCTTTTGATCCAGCTATACCACTGTTAGGAATATACCCCAAGAACACCATAGCACTGTTTGAAAGAAGAAATGCACCCCCATGTTTATGGCAGCATTGTTCACAATAGCAAAGATTTGGAAACAGCCTAAGTGTCCATGAGAGGATGAGTGGATTAAAAAGCTTGGTATATATATACTATGGAATACTACTCAGCCGTAAGAAATGATGACATAGGATCTTTTACAACAACATGGATGGGCCTTGATAACATTATACTGAATGAACGAAGTCAATCAGAAAAAACTAAGAACTATATGATTCCATACATAGGTGGGACATAAAGATGAGACCCAGAGACCTGAACAACAGTGTTGGGGTTACAGGGTGGGGGAGGAGAGGGAGGGGTTTGGGGGAGGGGAGGGGCACAAAGATCATGGCTTTTCAGCATTTGCCATATTCCCCCTTAATCTATAGAGAGCAAATATTTACGTATGGTGTTCCCACTATAAAGACTGCTGTCTTAGGGACAAATGCTGATGAACTATTTCAGCAGTTCCTCCTTCTTCAAAGACTTATATGTCAACATAGAGCTCCATGTTTCATAGGACATACTCAAGCTCACTCCATGCTCCCTGGAGCTTTATCACAAGGGAATGTCCTTTTTTTGTTGTTGTTAGTATTTTTTCTTTTATTTATTTATTTTTTGTATTTTTCTGAGGATGGAGATGGGGAGGGCAGTCAGACAGACTCCTTCATGTGCCTGACTGGGATCCACCTGGCATGCTTACCAGGGGGAATGCTCTGCCCATCTGGGGTGTTGCTCTGTTACAACCGGAGCCATTCTAGCGACTGGGGTGGAGGCCATGGGGCCATCCTTACTGCCCAGGGTGGCTTTGCTCTGGTGGAGCCTTGGCTGCGGGCAGGAGGAGAGAGAAGAAGAGGAAGGAGAGGGGGAGGGGGTGGAGAGGTAGATGGGTGCTTCTCCTGTATGCTCTGGCCAGGAATTGAACCCAGGAATCCTGCACACCAGGCCAATGACTCCAACGGGTCTACCATATCATGCTTTTTACTTAAAAAAAATTTACATTTCTTTTGAATGCTGATGAACAGGAGACACCAAATCTTTTTCGCCTGCAAACTACTACCTTCTTTATTAGATCTAGCTAATAACACTGTTTTGTCTTTTCCAAATAGCTCCAGATATATGGAAAAGATTTATATAGGCGGATGGGGATCCTCAAACCCCTCAGCGAGATCTTCTGAGAATGGCTTTTAAGATACCTAGAGGCAGAAAAAGCCCAATAGAGATCAGAGAAACTGCCAGCTTTTAGGATACACCCTTAAAGGCTCCAATGCCCCAAAGGGGTCTCATAGGATGCCATCTGGGTCCTGCTTCAATAGTGGAAAGGAAGGTCATTGAGCTAAAGCCTGCCATGCTTACATGCCTCTGCTGTGAGGAAACAGGGACACTGGAAGGTAGGCTTCCTCCTTGCTCCTCTAAGGGAGGGTTCAGTCTCTTCCAGCCCTGATCCAGCCACCTATGACCTAACCTTGCCCAGAATTCTGGGGTTTGCCACTGAAGGCTTAAGGTGACCAGGGCCGTCGGCCCCATCTACAACACTGTGGACAAGCCTAGGTTATTTCTTCCAAAAAGCAGGTAAACTGATCTCATTTGCACAAGGGCCACTTAACTATGTTTTGCCTGAATAGTCAGGTTTTTTATTCTTCCCTCAAAGATCTCTGTTGTGGGTGTTGATAGTCCTATTTTCTGCTGCTTTGCTTAATATATAGTGTTTCCTTTATCCCTCCTACCTCAATGCCCCACTCATATTTCAGGCTGGGACCTACTTCTAATTTAGAGCTCTCTTTCCCCCTTTTGCCAACTTGTATTATGAATTTACCTTTGCCACCCAGCTTAGTGTATCCCAAGGTTCTCTCTACCATGCCACAGTCACAGAGCTCCAGGGAAAAGCAACCTGGTCTCAACTCTCCAGGCAGAGGAGAACAGAAGCTCCATATCCACGCATGCTGCAAATGGCTTTTTCAAATCTACCTGAATCATTACCAGCTAGAAGCAGTGGTCATTGGGACTTGGACATGAGCTGCAAAGTATAGAATGGTAACAATTCCAGTGCCATGCGAATTTTTCCTGTGGGGAACTTTCCTGGACTCCTGCTCCCTGTGACAGCTCCTAGCAGACTGAACTGTGGTTGGGTTGCATTTTTTAGCGATTTGGCATGGTTATGGGGCCAACTTGGACTTGGTGAACATGTTAAGGACACTACTCTTTTATGGATTCTTGCTGTATTGGCCAAGAGTTTGCTTAAAGGCTTTTAATCACTGTAAAAAAAAATAGAGGACTGGATGAAGAAGATGGGGCACATATACACCATGGTATACTATTCAGCTAGGAGAAATGATGACATCGGATCACTTACAGCGGAAGGGTGGAGTCTTGGGAGCATTGTGCAGGGTGAAATAAGCGAATCAGAAAAAAAACAGGAACTGCAGGATTCCATACATTGATGGGACATAAAAGCGAGACTAAGAGGCATGGACAGGAGTGTGATGGTTATGGGGGGTGGGGGGAGGGAAGGAGGGAGAGGGGGAGGGGAAGGCATACAGAGAGAACTGGATGGAGGGTGGTGGAGGATGATCTCTCTTCGGGTGATGGGTATGCAACAGAACTAAATGACAAGATAACCTGGAAATGTTTTCTTTGAATGTATGTACCCTGATTTATTGATGTCACCCCATTAAAATAAAAATTTATTTTAAAAAAAAAGAAATGCTAAGGGGCTTTAAACAAATCAAAGAAGAAAGAGAATATAGCAAAAGAGGAATACAGTTTTAAAGAATAAAATGGTAATAAACAACTACATATCAATAATAACCTTAAATGTAAATGGATTAAATAATCCAATCAAAAGACATAGGGTAGATGTATGGAAAAGAAAACTGGACCCATACATATGCTGTCTAAAAGAGACACACCTTAAAACAAAAGATGCACATAAACAAAAGATAAAAGTATAGAAAAAATATTTTATGCAAATTGAAATAAAAAAAACCTGGGGTACCCATACTTATATCAGTCAAAATGGACTTTAAAAGGCTAGAGTGAAATCAGATAAATGGTGCCATAAGAAGCAATGCCAATAAATCTCCCCAAAAATTCAAAAAGATCTTCAACCAGAGACAAAAAAATCTATCCTTGGAGCCTCGAGGAGTTTTACACTAAGCGCAAAGGCAGAGGCTGCAGCAACCCCAGAGCTGGATCATCAGGCTGCTAATTCAGGAAGGAAAGACTAGGAGAGAGGCTCCAGGAAAACAGACTTTCTCATTGTCAGAGCCTGCAAATGCTAATGAGCCAACGAGACTGAAGCCCAAAATATGACATTGCCATAGAGACTTATCAAGTGCAAACCTCTACCTAAACATGCCAGAGGGGCAGAACCTGGGTACAAAGTCACCAACCTGGAAGAGGGAGAGAAAAGAAAGAGCAAGAAGATAACCTCTCAAAATCAAGAATAATCCACAGAATTTATAACCTATCCCATTTTATTATGTTTGTTTGTTTCTCTTATCTTCTTTTCTTGATTATTTTCTTCTTTTTTCAGTTTGGTCATTTAATTCTCTGCCGGTCTTACTCTCTCCTCTCCTTGAATTACACTACCCATAAGTGTTATATCTCTCATTATCTTTCCTTTCCTCTTCCTTTCTCTCTATGAGGATTGCACTCCAAAACCCTTAACTCTCTCTATCTCTCTCTCCTTTTGTTCTTTGTTCTTTTTTCTTCTTTTTGTATTTTCCTCTTTCTTTTTTTCTTCCTCTATATTAGTTTCTTCATTTCTCCTTTACTTTTCCTCTCATTCAATCCTCAATCACAAATAAATTATTTCATTTGGGACTCAAATTTTTTTTTGTGGACTGTGGGGGTTTTTTACTTTGCATTTTTAACTCACTAGCAGTGCTCCCAAGCCTGGCTCTCCATTTTATCAAGTTTTTGCTGCACTAAATACAATAGTAATTTTTAAATATTTTTTCCATTTTTCCTGTATCCATCTCATTCCTCTCATTATATCTCTTAGTTAATCATCACGTAAAAGCAAATCATTTTATTCGTGACCCAAATATTATCCTTTTTTGCATTTTGTGGGTCCATACTCCATTTTTTTGCCCCTTTATCAGTTCTCCCCAATTTAGGCCCTCCATTATACGTAGTTTTTGTTCAATTTAGCACAATATAATTCACAGTTCACCAAAAGATTTTCTCAAGAAGGAGGGGAGAGGTGGCGAGTGGGAAAAAAAAAGGAAATAATTTTTTAATTTTTTTTATTATTTTATTTATTTTATCTTTTTATTCTTTATTAATTCTCATTAGTACTATCAAGAAAATCACCCTCAGATGCCATTGAAGAAAAGTAAATCAAATATCATAGATACAAAAGATGAAGAGGTAGCACGGATAGATGAGAAAAAAATCTATAGAGGAAAAATTTAATATATTGGAAACCTTGGAGCTAAATTACAGAGAATTTAAAATAGAAATCCTAAAAATACTCAGAGATACACAGGAAAACACAAAAAGGCAATTTAGGGAGCTCAGAAAACAACTCAACTAACACAAAGAGCATATTACCAAAGAAATTGAAACAAAACAAATCAAACAGAGATGAAAATCTCAATTCATGAGCTGAAAAACAAGGTAAGAAGCTTAGTGAATAGAACAGGCCAGATAGAAGGTAGAATTAGTTAAATAGAGGACAAGCAACTTGAGACACAACAGAGAGAAGAAGAAAGAGACTCAAAAATTAAAAAAATGAGAAAGCCCTACAGGAATTGTCTGACTCCAACCAAAAGAATAACATAAGAATAATAGGTATATCAGAGGGAGAAGAGAGAGAAAATGGGA
This sequence comes from Saccopteryx bilineata, assembly GCF_036850765.1. Lineage (NCBI taxonomy): Eukaryota > Metazoa > Chordata > Mammalia > Chiroptera > Emballonuridae > Saccopteryx > Saccopteryx bilineata. Next base: position 133,106,753 of record NC_089493.1, read on the forward strand.
TAGAGAACATATTCAAACAAATAATAGATGAGAACTTCCCAAGCCTGTGGAAAGAACTAAAGCCGCAAATTCAAAAAGCAAACAGAACTCCAAGTTTTCTTAACCCCAACAAATCTACTCCAAGGTACATCATAATTGGCACAAACCAACAACAAAGAAAAAATTCTCAAGGCAGCTAGGGAAAAGAAGAATACAACATATAAAGGAAGGCCCATTAGATTATCATTGGATTTCTCAACAGAATCTCTACAAGCTAGAAGAGAGTGGACCCCAATATTTAAAGTACAGAAAGAAAGGAACTTTCAGCCAAGAATAATATACCCATCAAAGCTATCCTTCAAATATGAAGGAGAAATAAAAACATTCATAGATATAGAAAAGATGAGAAAATTTATCATCAGAAAACCGCCACTCCAGGAATTATTAAAGGGGGTTTTCCAACCAGTTACAAAAAACAAAACAAGATAAAACCACAAGTAAAAGCTCCACCAAGAATACAAAAAAATCAAATATAAACTGTGACAACAACAAAAAAAAAAAAAGAAAGAGGACGAAAATTAATAGTAGAAAAGGACGGTGGAATACAGAAGTACTCACAAGATAGAGCATTACACTGAACAGAGTAAAAACCCTTTTCATTACTTAATGATAACCACCCTTGAAAAAACCACCACAGAAGGACATAATTTTAAAAAGATAACAACAGAGGAAAGAAGTATGGAATACAATTAAACAAAAACAAAGGATAGAAAAACAAAAGAGAAAAATCAAACAAGACACAAAACTGACAGTCTATAAAATGGCAATAGAGAACCCACAAGTATCAATAATTACACTAAATGTAAATGGATTAAACTCACCAATAGAATAGCACAGAGTAGCAGAATAAATTAAAAAAGAAAATCCGGCCCTGGCTGGTTGGCTCAGCAGTAGAGCGTCAGCCTGGCGTGCGGGGGACCAGGGTTCGATTCCCAGCCAGGGCACATAGGAGAATTGCCCATTTGCTTCTCCACCCCCCCTCCTGCCTCTCTGTCTCTCACTTCCCCTCCCACAGCCAAGGCTTCATTGGAGCAAAGATGGCCCGGTCGCTGGGGATGGCTCCTTGGCCTCTGCCCCAGGTGCTAGAGTGGCTCTGGTAGTGGCAGGGCAACACCCTGGAGGGACAGAGCATCACCCCCCAGTGGGCAGAGTGTTGCCCCTGGTGGGCATGCCGGGTGGATCCCAGTCGGGCGCATGCGGGAGTCTGTCTGACTGTCTCTCTCCATTTCCAGCTTCAGAAAAATACAAAAAAAAAAAAAAGAAAAAGAATATCCAACTGTATGCTGCCTACAAGAAACTCATCTAAGCAACAAGAATAAAAAAAATTCAAAGTGAAAGGCTGGAAAATAATACTCCAAGCAAATAACATGCAAAAAAAAGCAGGTGTAGCAATACACATATCTGATAATGCTGAATAAAAGACAGCAAAAGTACTCGGTAATTTCATAATGATTAAGGGGATGCTGAATCAAGAAGTCATAACTATTCTTAATATATATGTACCAAACCAAGGAGCACCAAAATATATAAGACAGCTACTTATTGACCTCCAAACAAAAACTGACAAAAATACAATCATACTTGGAGACCTCAATACACTGCTGATGGCTCTCGATCGGTCATCCAAACACAGAAACAATAAAGATATATTGGCCTTAAACAAAACACTAGAGCACCTGAATATGATAGACATCTACAGGACATTTCACCCCAAAGTATACATTTTTCTCCAGTGTATATGGATCATTCTCAAGAATTGACCATATGTTGGGCCACAAAAACATTAGCAAATTTAGAAAAATCAAAGTTATACCAAGCATATTTTCTGATCATAAAGCCTTGAAACTAGAATTCAATTGCAAAAAAGAGGGAAAAAACCCTCAGAAATGTGGAAACTAAACAACATACTTTTAAAAAATGAATGGTTAAAAGAAATAAGCGCAGAGATCGAAAGATATATACAGACAAATGAAAATGACAATACACATATCAGAATCTATGGGATGCAGCAAAAGCAGTGATAAGAGGAAAGTTCATATCACTTCAGGCCTTTATGAACAAACAAGAGAGAGCCCAGGAGAACCACTTAACTTCACACCTTAAGGAACTGGAAAAAGAAGAACAAAGACCACCTAAAACCAGCAGAAGAAAGAAGATAATAAAAATCAGAGCAGAAATAATAAAATAGAGAACAGAAAAACTATGGAAAAAATTAATAAAACAAGGAGCTGGTTTTATTGATCTTTAAAAAGATCAATAAAATTGACAAACTCTCAGCAAGACTTACCAAGGAAAAAAGAGAAAGGACTCATATAAACAAAATCCAAAATGAAAGAGGAGAAATCACCACAGATACCATAGATATACAAATAATTATTGTAGAATACTATGAAAAACTTTATGCCACTAAATTCAACAATCTAGAAACAATGAATAAATTCCTAGAACAATACAACCTTCCTTGACTGAGTCAAGAAGAAGCAGAAAGCCTAAACAGACAATTAGTAGGTAAGAAATAGAAAAAACTATTAAAACCTCCCCAAGAATAAAAGTTCAGGCACAAACGGTTCTACTAGCGAATTCTATAAAACATTCCAAAAAGTCTTGGTTCCTATTCTACTCAAAGTCTTCCAAAAAATTGAAGAAGAAGCAATACTTCCAAACACATTTTATGAGGCCAACATAACCCTCATACCAAAACCGGGCAAGGACAACACACACACAAAAAAAACTATAGACCAATATCTCTAATGAATACAGATGCTAAAATACTAAACAAAATACTAGCAAATTGAATACAACAACATATTAAAAAAATAATACATCAGGATCAAGTGGGATTCATCCTAGAATCTCAAGGATGGTTCAACATATGTAAAACAGGTAACATAATATACACTATATCAACAAAACAAAAAAGAAAATCACATGATCTTATCAATAGATGCAGAAAATGCGTTCAATAAAATACAACATAATTTTATGTTTAAGACTCTCAACAAAATGGGTATAGAAGGAAAATATCTCAACATGATAAAGGCCATATATGATAAACCATCAGCTAACATCCTATTAAATGGCACAAAACTAAAGACTTTCCCCCTTAAATCACAAACAAGACAGGGTTGTCCACTCTCTCCACTCTTACTTAATGTGGTGATAGAGGTTCTAGCCAGAGCAATCAGACAAGACAAAGAAATAAAAGGCATCCATATCAGAAAAGAAGAAGTAAAAGTATCACTTTTTGCAGATGATATGATCTTATACATCGAAAACCCCAAAGAATCTACAAAAAGAACACTAGAAACAATAAGCCAATATAGTAAGGTCACAGGATACAAAATTAATATACAAAAGTCCATAGCCTTACTATATGCCAAAAATGAAACATTTGAGAACAAACTCAAAAAAGTAATCCCCTTCATAATTGCAACAAAAAAAATAAAATGCCTAGAAATAAACATAACAAAGAATGTTAAGGACCTATATAATAAAAACTACAAAACAGTTTTAAGAGAAATCAGAAAAGATACAATAAAATGAAAGAATATTTCTTGTTCTTGGATAGGAAGAATAAATATAATCAAGATGGCCATATTACCCAAAGCAATATACAAATTTAATGCAATTCCCATCAAAATTCCAATGACATTTTTTTTAAATGGAACAAAAAATCATCAGATTTATATGGAACTATAAAAAACCCCAAATAGCCAAAGCAATCCTAAAGAAAAATAATGAAGCTGGGGGCATTACAATACCTGAATTCAAACTATATTGTAGAAACACAACAATCAAAACAGCATATGGGCAAAAAAATAGACACTCAGACCAATGGAACAGAACAGAAATTCCAGAAATAAAACCACATATATATGGTCAAATAATTTTTGATAAAGGGGCCAACAACACACAATGAGAAAAGAAATCCTCTTCAACAAATGGTGCTGGGAAAACTGGAAAGCTACATGCAAAAGAATGAAACTTGACTACAGTTTGTCCCCTTGTGCTAAAATTAATTCAAAATGGATCAAAGACCTAAATCTAAGACCTGAAACAATAAAGTGCATAGAAAGAAAACATAAGTTCTAAACTCATGGACCTTGGTTTTAAAGAGCATTTTATGAATTTGACTCCAAAGGCAAGGAAAGTGAAGAAAAAAATAAATGAATGAGACTACATCAGACTAAGAAGTTTTTGCTCAGGAAGAGAAATTGACAACAAAATAAACAGACAGCCAAATAAATGGGAAATGATATTTTCAAATGACAGCTCAGATAAGGGCCTAATATCCAAAATATACAAAGAACTCATAAAACTCAACAACAAACAAACAAACAATCCAATAAAAAAATAGGAAGAGGACATGAACAAACACTTCTCCCATGAGGAAATACAAATGGCCAACAGATACATGAAAAAATGCTCATCTTCATTAGTTATTAGAGAAATGCAAATCAAAACTGCAATGAGATATCACTTCACACCTGTTAGATTAGCATTATTACCAAGGCAGGTAATAGCAAATGTTGGAGAGGCTGTGGAGAAAAAGGAACCCTCATTCACTGCTGATGGGAATGTAAAGTAGTACAACCATTATGGAAGAAAGTATGGTGGTTACTCAAAAAAACTGGAAATAGAACTACCTTATGACCCAGCAATACCTCTACTGGGTATATACCCCCAAAACTCAAAAACATTGATACGTAAAGACACGTGCAGCCCCATGTTCATTGCAGCATTGTTCACAGTGGCCAAGACATGGAAACAACCAAAAAGCCCTTCAATAGAAGACTGGATAAAGAAAGTGTGGCATATATATATACTATGGAATACAACTCAGCCATAAGAAATGATGACATCGGATCATTTACAACAAAATGGTGGGATCTTGATAACATTATACGGAGTGAAATAAGTAAATCGAAAAAACCAAGAACTGCATTATTCCATACGTAGGTGGGACATAAAAATGTGACTAAGAGACATTGCCAAGAGTGTGATGGTTATGGGGGGGGGAGGAGAAGGGTGAGGGGAAGGGGCACAAAGAAAACTAGATAGTAGATGACAGAGGACAATCTGATTTTGGGCAATGGGTATGCAACATAATTGATTGACAAGATAACCAGGACATGTCTTTTTGAACATATGTACCCTGATTTATTGATGTCACCCTAGTAAAACTAATAAAAAAATAAAAAATAAAAAAAAATAAAACAAAGGCTATAGTAAGAGATAAAGAAGGTCACTACATAATGATAAAGAGAACAATCCAACAGGAAGATATAACCGTTACAAATATCTACGCACCTAATATAGGAGTACCTAAATATATAAAGCAGAATTTCGTGGATTTAAAGGGTGAGCTCAACAACAATACTATAATAGTAGGGAATTTCAATACCCCACTAACATCACTAGATAGATCCTCAAGAAGTAAAATTAACCAAGAAACAGCAGACTTAAAGAACATACTAGATCAACTCGATTTAATAGATATCTTCAGAACCTTTCACCCTAAAGCAAAAGAATATACATTTTTTCAAGTGCTCATGGTACATTCTCTAGAATAGACCACATGGTAGGGCACAAAAGAAGTCTCAACAAATTTAAGAAGACTGAAATCATATCAAGCACTTTCTCTGATCACAATGGCATTAAACTAGAAATCAACCACAACAGAAAAACTGAAAATACTCAAACACTGGAAAAATAAATAGCATATTATTAAATAATGAATAGGTTAGCAATGAGATCAAAGAAGAAATTAAAAAATTCCTAGAAACAAATGATAATGAGCATACATCAACTCAAAATTTATGGGACACAGCAAAAGCAGTCCTGAGAGTAAAGTTCATAGCAGTACAGGCATACCTCAAGAAGCTAGAAAAAGCTCAAATAAACAACTTAACCCTGCACCTAAAAGAACTAGAAAAAGAACAGCAAGTAAAGCCTAAATGTAGTAGAAGGAAGGAAATAATAAAGATCAAAGCAGAAATAAATGACATAGAGGCTAAAGAAATAATACAGAGGATCAATGAAAGCAGAAGCTGGTTCTTAAAAAAGGTATACAAGATCGATGAACCTTTAACCAGACTCACCAAGGAAAAAAGAGAGAGGACTCAAATAAATAAATTTAGAAATAAGAGTGGAGAAATAACAACTGACACAACAGAAATACAAAATACTGTATGAAAATACTATGAAGAACTGTATGCCAAAAACCTAGGCAACATAGATGAAATGGAAAATTTCCTTGAAACATATAATCTTTCCAAAATTAATCTGGAATAATCAAAAAACCTAAACAGACCAATCACAACAAATGAGATTGAAACAGTTATTAAAAAACTTCCAAAAAGAGAAGTCCATGGCCTGATGGCCTCACAAGTGAATTCTAACAAATATTTAAAGAACTAACTCCTATCCTTCTCAAGCTATTTTAAGAAATTCAAGAGGAAGAAAGATTTCCAAACTCCTTTTATGAGGCGAGTATAATTCTGATTCCAAAACCAGGCAAAGACAACACAAAGACAAAAAATTGTAGGCCAATATCCTTGATGAATTTAGATGCTAAAATCCTCAACAAAATATTAGCAAACCAGATCCAGCAATATATGAAAAATATCATACACCACGATCAAGTGGGATTTATTTTTGGGAGGCAATGCTGGTACAATATTTGCAAATCAATTAATGTGATTCCTCACATAAACAAAAGGAAGGAGAAAAACCACATAATAATTTCAATAGATGCAGAAAAAGCATTTGATAAAATCCAGCACCCACTCATGATCAAAACTCTCAGCAAAGTGGGAATATAGGGAACATACCTCAACAGGATAAAGGCCATCTATGACAAACCCACAGCCAACATCATACGTAATGGGAAAAAATTAAAAGCAATCCCCTTAAGATCAGAACAAGGCAGGGGTGCCCCCTTTCACCACTCTTAGTCAATATAGTTCTGGAAGTCCTAGCCACAGCAATCAGAGAAGAAAAAGAAATTAAAGGCATTCAAATTGGAAAAAAAGAAGTAAAACTATCATTATTTGCAGATGACATGATATTGTATATAGAGAACCCTAAAGTATCAGTCAAAAAACTACTGGACCTGATAAATGAATTCAGCAAGGTGGCAGGATATAAAATTAATACTCAGAAATCAGAGGCATTTTTATACACTAAAAATGAACTGTCAGAAAGAGAAATTAAGGAAGCAATTTCCTTTACCATTGCAACCCAAAAAATAAAGTACCTAGGAATAAATTTAAACAAGGAGATTAAAGACTTGTACTCGGAAAATTATAAAACATTGATAAAAGAAATCAAGGGAGATACAAACAAGTGGAAGCATATACCATGCTAATGGTTAGGAAGAATAAACATCATTAAAATGTCTATATTACCCAAAGCAATTTATAAATTCAGTGCAATACCTATTAAAATACCAATGACTTACTTCAAAGATATAGAACACATATTTCAAAAATTTATATGGAACCAAAAGCGAACACGAATAGCCTCAGCAATCTTGAAAAGGAAGAATAAAGTGGGAGGTATCACACTTCTGTATATCGAGTTATACGACAAGGCCATTGTACTCAAAACAGCCTGGTACTGGCATAAGAACAGGCATATAGATCAATGGAACAGAACTGAGAACCCAGAAATAAACCCACAGCTCTATGGACAACTGATATTTGACAAAGGAGGTAAGACAATACAATGGAGTAAAGACAGCCTCTTTAACAAATGGTGTTGGGAAAATTGGACAGCTACCTGCAAAAAAATGAAACTAGATCACCAACTTACACCACTCACAAAAATAAACTCAAAATGGATAAAAGACTTAAATGTAAGCCATAAAACCATAAGCATCTTAGAAGAAAACATAGGTAATAAGCTCTCTGACATCTCTCGCAGCAATATATTTGCCAATTTATCTCCACGGGCAAGTGAAATAAAAGACAGGATAAACAAATGGGATTATATCAAACTAAAAAGATTTTGTACAGCTAAAGACAATAAGAACAGGATAAAAAGACAAACTACACAATGGGAGGATATATTTGGCAATATGTCTGATAAGGGGTTAATAACCAAAATTTATAAAGAATTTGTAAAACTCAATAGCAGGAAGACAAACAATCCAATCCAAAAATGGGCAAAAGAAATGAATAGACACTTCTACAAAGAGGACATACAGATGGCCAACAGGCATATGAAAAAATGCTTAACATCACTAATCATTAGAGAAATGCAAATTAAAACCACAATAAGATATCATCTCACACCAGTCAGAATGGCGCTCATCAACAAAACAAAACAGAGTAAGTGCTGGCAAGGATGTGGAGAAAAGGGAACCCTCCTGCACTGCTGGTGGGAATGCAGACTAGTGCATTTACTGTGGGAAACAGTATAGAGATTCCTCAAAAAATTAAAAATTGAAATGCCTTTTGACCCAGCTATACCATTTTTAGGAATATACCCCAAGAACACAATAGCACTGTTTGAAAAGAAGAAATGCACTCCCATGTTTTTGGCAGCATTGTTCACAATAGCGAAGATCTGGAAACAGCCCAAGTGTCCATCAGTGGACGAGTGGATTAAAAAGCTTTGGTAGATATATACTATGGCATACTACTCAGCCATAAGAAATGATGACATTGGATCATTTACAACAGGGTTCTCAAACTCAACTCAGCATGTGGGCTGCAGAGCAAGATCACAGCCCTTTGGCGGGCCGCACTAGGTCTACAAAAGGCAACTGTTATGCAACACTTTTCTCACTGCAGTTGAAAACAAAAAAAAATCAGTACAACAAGCACAATCGTACATGCAGTTTACTCAGTGTCACAAAACGACCAGAAACTGTAGTTCACATCACAACTGCTATTAACTAAGCTAATATCTAGCAAGGATGCTAGAGAAATGAAAAATACAAGTAGGCCCCTAGGCTTACTTAATTTTATCCAAAATATTTTGAACTTTGTGGATTAATCTGCGGGCCGCACAAAATTGTTCAGTGGGCCGCATTCGGCCCGCGGGCCACGAGTTTGAGACCCCTGATTTACAACAACATAGATGGACCTTGATAATATTATACTGAGTGAAATAAGTAAATCAGAAAAAACTAAGAACTATATGATTTTTATGTGGGACATAAAAATGAGACTCAGAGACGTGGACAAGAGTGTGGGGGTTATGTGGTTGGGGAAAGGAGAGGGAGGGGGTTGGTGGAGGGGAGGGGCACAAAGAAAACCAGTTAGAAGGTGACTGAAGACAATTGGACTTTGGTTGATGGGAATGCAGCATAATCAAATGTCAAAATAACCTAGAGATGTTTTCTCTGAACATATGTATCCTCATTTATCAATGTCACCCCATTACAATTAATTATAAAAACTATCATTGCCAAATTTCAAGATACGTAGCTGTAATATTTTCTCCCCGCTGAGGAAGAAAGAAGGATGTAGCCACAAAATGTGAAATAGCAAGAGCTTTATTTAGTAGAGTGCATCCCGGACAAGGTTCAAATAACTTCAATAGACATAACTACTTTATCATACCCAATCAAGGCAATTCTGTGATGCTCTCCAAAAAGGCTTGGAACTTGTTAAAAAGTAACCCTATTGAACGAAAAACCAACTTCCTACACATTTTGATGCACTAAAACTGCATAAAGTCTCAAGAACTCTCCTCACCATCCATCTACAAAACTTTCAAGAAAGTTAAGGACAGAGCCTGACCAGGTGGTGGCGCAGTGGAAAAAGCATCAGACTGGGATGCCGAGGACCCAGGTTCGAGACTCCGCAGTCACCAGCTTGAGCGCGGGCTCATCTGGTTTGAGCAAAAGCTCACCAGCTTGGACCCAAGGTCGCTTGCTCGAGCAAGGAGTTACTCGGTCTGTTGAAGGCCCGCGGTTAAGGCACATATGACAGAGCAATCAATAAACAACCAAGGTGTCACAATGTGCAACGAAAAACCAATGATTGATGCTTCTCATCTTTCTGTTCCTGTCTGTCTGTCCCTGTCTATTCCTCTCACTGACTCTCTCTGTCTCTGTAAAAATAAATAAATAAATAAATAAATAAATAAATAAATAATAATAAAAAGAAGTTTTAAAAAAAGAAAGTTAAGGACAGCATTATCCTTTTTATATCTTTTCAAACAAATATCTAAAAACAACAAATTAAAACTCTAACATAAATCGCTGGTTTACTTAGAAAATATTTTCAGCAGAGAAATTGCTATAATGTTGTGTTCCTACCACTCTAGCTACCAGAAATATTCAAAGTTGCGTTACTACATCAGGTCTTTGAACTAAAGGTAAATATGCCCCCAGGACATATATAACCAATATTGCACCATTTTGTATTATCAAGACCATAAGGGATGATTTTAATTTGCATTCCATAAATACAAAGAACAGATATAGGTGAGCTCTTACAATGTACAGCCATTCAACCAGGACAAACACTGACCCGCCCCCAAAATCTATATAACCCAGAAGACAAACCCTACTGGCTTGCACCTAACTATTTTTTCATGTCTCATTTACATAAAACTGCCCTGGAACTAGTTACATAACTGAATATTTACCTTACCAAATAAATTCATTGATACTTCATAAACTTAAAAATGATGATGGAAAACACCTCTTCACAAAATAAATACATAAGCTACCCCATGTGTTGTAGTAATATAAGGTTATATAGTAATTAAATATATAGAAATATAAAAATATGGAAAATATATAAAAGTAATTAAAAGAATATTAAAAATAATTTTTAAAATTAAGTAAAGTTATACCAATTGGATAGGAATTAATATAGTGGCTTAGTGCCATAACTCTGTAATGTGATAAACAGACTCTGACTTAAAAGCAGAGCCCCGTTAGTATGTGTGTGAAGTTATACATAGATAAGAAGTAACTTGGTGCCATAACTCTGTAATGTGATAAACAGACTCTGACTTTCAAGCAGAGCCCAGTTAGTATGTGTGTGAAGTTATACATAGATAAGAAGTGGCTTGGTGTTATTTACGTTAACTTTGTAAATTAATGAAAATAAGAACATCTTAAAAAGTGGTTTAATATAAACATTTCAGTAGGTTGACATAAAGGGGGTTCCCTTCGAGGAACTCCCAAAAAGGTGGTTTGAGGTGATAATCCTGTAGATTGACACCTGTCAGAAGGCGTTGGCCAGAAAGGGTACTAAAGCTGAGGGCCCCCTATGCTGCAGTAGTTGCCCAGATTCCAACGTTGATGTAGACTATCTCCACACCACTCTGAGCTCTGACCAAAGCCAGCCAAGAAGAGCACGCCAATGGGGCCTCCTTAAGCTGTACTCAGGCACGCCAAAAGGATTTGTGAGTAATAAATTGCCTGTGTGATTATTGCAACTAATTTGTGTGTTGGTTGTGTCTTTTCTTCGGTGGCATTTAATAGTAGCATCCTCATAGCTGCCTCAAGAGTAGTCTCGAAGAGGCTGCCAGCCCTGCTAATAAGCAGGAGTGTCCCATTGCACGGAAAGTCAAATCAGGAATGCCTGATTGACATAGAGCTTGGGCTCTACTGGGCCACCATGGGAGACATTTTGATAAGTTATCAAGGCAAGAAAATGGGAGTGGGTTGGCAGAGTGGGATTTATCTCACCCACTGTAGGAGGGAGTCAGTGGTGTTAAGAGCTGCTGAAATAAAACCACCAGATGTTTAGAGGGTCCTGAAACCCAGTGTGTTCCTTTCAGTATCAGGGAAAGGGGGCCTTGAATTTCCTAGATGGCTTTACCTGTGGTTACACAGTGGATAAAGCATCAGCCTAAAATGCTGAAGTTTCCAGTTTGAAACCCAGGGCTTGCCGGCTCAAGGCCCATAGGAGAAGCAACTAGTACGAGTTCATGGTTCCTGTTTCTCTCCCCTTTTCCTTCTCTCCATGCCCCTGCCACTTCTCTCTCTCTCTTTCTCTCTCTTTCTTACTCTTCTCCACCTCTCCCTTCCCCTCTCTCTCTCTCTCTCTCTCTCTCTCTCTCTATCTTTCTACCTCCCCCCTAAGATCAATAGATAAAACATGAAGGAAAGAAAAAATAACACCTCACTTTACTTCTAGCCACAGTTGCTAGACCAGCCACATTTCAAGGGACATCTGCACAGCAGCCAAGTTCATTGGGTCTGGGGCTGCTGCAGTAATGGTGGCAGGGCAGGCCCCAAGGCTAGATGGAATTGGGACCGTATTTGGTGGAGGGGTTGTGTGTGGCGAGGGGGGTGTAGTGTCATCATTATTTCTGCCAGAAACTGTTCTCTTAAGCAATGGCTCTTCTATGCCATTCTGGGTTTTGCCTTCTAAGAGGACATGGGGCCTTTTCCCTGATGGTGGCCCTTCTCATACTCTTTGCCATATGAGGGAGCATTCTCCAGCTCCCACACTTCCTTCTCCCAGGACCTGTGTGCCCTATAGCCTCCTTTCCCTCTGCCTCCTTAGGTAGCCTAGGGAAAGCAATTGGCTCATGTCAGGGTTTGACCAAAGAAAGACAAGTGAATGCTGTATTAACAAGAGGAGAAGGGGGTGAATGAATGACAAAAACCACCAGCACCAGCAGTAAGTAGACTGTTGCTTTAGGAATGTGTTTTCTGGGCCCTTAACCTAGAGCTGTCAAATCAAACCATCCCCTCCCAGGCCTCCCTGGGCCCTCATCACTCCACGCCTGCGTGTGGCCTAGGGAATCTAAGACAAGGATATCTACCTCCCTACCACCATACACCTTCACCTTGGACCATTGACTCGCACCCCCCACCTCCACCCCCACCCCCACTTCCACCCATGCATCACAAATGGCCTATGGTGGTTTTCCTGGGTTTGAAAACAGAGGAGACTCTTCACTCCACACCGGGGCCCCTTCCTACAACATCCTCCCTTCCTGAACATTTTGCGTTTGAATAAAGCCATCAAGTGAGGTCCATCGGAATGAATGGTCTTCATCTTCTCTCTCCATCCTCCACCAGTGAACTCATGGAGCAGCTGCTGCTGAAGGTACAGGAAGGCCTGCCCCACCCGCCTGGTTTGAGACACAGAAGAAGGGTGTGAGGTGAGGGTTGATCATAAGTGCTGAAGCAGGCCTTTCTGGGCAACTGGAAAATCACACAAGGGGCTAAGATCCTGGCCGAGGTGGCAGAATGTTTGTGGATGACAGGAAACCCACCCTGGGACCTCCCACTCACAGTTCTCTCTGGCTGGGGAGATGGGGTCCACATGAGGACCTCAGAAACATGAAGTATGCCTTGAGGAGGGTAAATTTGCAAGAATTTGATCTGTGCACAGAATGACGATTTCAAAATAACCCATGGAACTGTACCTTCCTCTTCACAGGCACTGTACTATCATTGTTGGCTTCAGATTGAAATAGGCCTATTCAGCCACAGGGGCTGGAGCGGTGAACTGTGCCCAAACTCCGCTCCAGTTATTACAAACCAGAAACATTATTTGTATGTACTCTGTGAACGTTTTCATAAAGGAATATGTTTTCTGAGGAAGTGCTATTGCAGTTGCTGTTTTTACTGTTAATATAAGGAGGAGTCAGCAACACCTTCTTCCACTTAGTTGTTCCATTGGGTCCTGTACTCACTGTTGCTTTCCAAATGTGGCCTGACTGGGGATCAAACCCATGACCCCAGTCAGGACCCTGCAGTTCCTCTTCAAACAAATGAGTGCAGCTAGGGTCTTGGAGCTTCTCTGTCTGTTTCAGAGGTGATTTTTGTAGCTCGAGTTCTCAAACATAAGTGGCCTTGGGAGAACTATTTTCATTAAATATAAATAATGTTTATTTGGAGCAAACATGTGAGTGTGTGTGTGTATACATACATACATACATATATTTTAAAACTTAACTGTGAGAGGTCAGTGGAGTGGAGAACTTGGAGCAGAGCTATCCCAAATAGAGCCTGTGGGACAAATGCCCCATGACCCCAGCAGAACCACGTTTGGGGAAGAGAACGAGAGGGTGGGATAAGGCTCAGGAGCCCTTTCTGCAAGTGCTGTCACCAGTGGACTGAATTCTGTTGCTTATGTGCGTGTGGCCTTTCACAGGCTATGAGGAAAGAAAGCACAGACTACGTACGGCATTCATTTCATTTCCCAGTTGTTGCCAGTCTTAGGGGTTGTCTTTCTCAGTGGTGAATGTGCTTTGCTTGAGAGCAATTGAGAAAAGACATCTCCTGTGTCTTAATCTCTGAGAATTCTGTGAGGAGAGAGTCTGAGATACAGATTTCAATCAAAACCTTTGAGGAGCCTGACAAGGCAGTGGCACAGTGGATAAAGCGTCGGACCAGGATGTGGAAGACCCAGGTTCAAGACCCTGAGGTTGCCAGCTTGAGCACAGGTTCATCTGGTTTGAGCAAAAGTTCACCAGCTTGAGCCCAAGGTCTTTTGCTCGAGCAAGGGGTTACTTGGTCTGTGAAGGCCCACGGTCAAGGCACATAGAAGAAAGCAATCAATGAACAACTAAGCTGTTGCAACATGCAACAAAAAACTAAAAATTGATGCTTCTCATCTCTTTGTTCCTGTCTGTCTGTCCCTGACTATCCCTCTCTCTGACTCTCACTCTGTCTTTGGAAAAAAAAAAAAAACCTTCGAGGAACAGTTTCTTAACCTTGTTTAATCATTGATTGATGAGAGAGAGAGAGCCGGAGAGCCCCACATCCCTGAGAGTTTTGGGGTGGAAATGTCCAATTTTCTCATGAGCCCGCAGGGTCTCAATTGTCTTTACCAAGAAATGGCCCACAGACCAAAGTGTTGCCTCTTGGAGAGGCCTATTCTGAGCCCCTTGCTATCTGTCAGAAGCCAATCAACAGCTGCTCGTTGACATAGTCACAGCAAAATGGAACAACAACTGCTGGTTGACACAGTCACAGAAAGAAGAGGCACAATGATACTTCCCCCTTTAACTTTTTGAATTAATTTGGTTTTTTATCCCCCCTTTTCTGGGTGTGTGTGCTATCATTTATGGCACAGGGATAATAGCACTGTGCTTTCCCTGCAGATTCATAGTAATTTCTCTGAAAATGAGACAGAGGGTGTGATTTCCACAGAAAAGCCTATAAACCCCCTTGCCTGGGCTCATAGACATAGGAGGCTGGCTATGATATCCCCCCAAAAAGGGCTAAGTCTGTAGGAAAATTCTCTTCTATGAATCATGTTAGAAAAAATATATTGTGACTTATGAATAGGTAGGAAACAGTAACTATACATGAAAGCACCTTTCAGCCTTCACTTAATCCATTACTTTACCTCCCTAGCCTTTTCACATAATAGAATAGAAAAACTTTCCTTTCTTCTTGCATACCTGATCTGCATGTGGTGGAACACTCTGAGAAAAATAAAATTAGAACTTAACTAGTATATGAATATAGTAGACAAATAAAATTTGACTAGACAACAGACCCTTAGGTAAGGTAGAGTTATTAATCAATACTGACCTTTTATAAGCTTGCGCCAATATTGTTGTTGCTGCTCAAGTTATTGTATAACTGTACTTAGAATGGCTTACCACTTGATTTATAGCTTATGAAAGTACACTAACTGTTGCCTAGAAATATGTAACCATAGTGAAACAAAAACAATTATTAATCAATGTATTCTGTATATCATGTGATTGTTACTTAGTGTGTGTGTATAAAAATAAAGCTATACTAGCCATTGGCAGAGATGACTGGCAGTGAATGCTAAAGAATTTGGCTCTCTCACTTGTTTTGTGCTAAGGCTATCCCCTGGATTCCCCCCAAGGCTGGACCCCGGCAACTATCCCCTGTGTGAGCTACTCAATTTCTATGGTGTTTGTAATGTCACGGGTGTTCGTAGACCTGATTTTTATTTCCATCCAGAATTACATGTTTGAACTCTTTTCTCTCCTCTCTTCTCCATTCTCCTTTCCTCTCCTCTCTTTTCCTTTGTTTTCCTTTATTCTTTTTGGGTAGTTGAAGGGCTTGGATGCCTTTTAAATGGGAAGTTTCACAAAGGGTTTGGCCCTCAGGTCCCACACATATCAGCTGCGTGGTGTGTGACACCCTTGGCCTAGTGACCTGGTGCCCAAACTCTGAAGGAGCTTTTTCTTCTGTGTTTCCCCACCTCCTACATGATCCATTGCCCAGTTTATTCTATATTTTCCCTCTGGTATGTATCTCAAAGCAATGCTCTCCTATTGCAGGACAAATGACATCCTCTTCAGCCCCCCTAACACCCCTCACAGGTTTGGGGCTGTGAAGAACACAGCTAGCTGCTAGAAATATTCATAATCCCAGGATTCTTCAGGTGGACACAGGTGTTCTTGTGATCCACAGTTCTTGTGATCCACAGTGGATTTGATATCCCACTCCCTAGAAAGACTCACAGAATTCCACAAGGCTGGCTTTATGGAGGTCAAATTTGACACCACCACTCACCATTGTGCGGCCCTTAGCACCCCACCCCCTCACCACCACCAGCAGCATGCCACACATCAGCTTATTGGCCCAAGGCCCCAAGGACAATATGACCCTCTTAGCAGGTGGATGTCCAATGGGCAAAGAGGTCTCCTCTGAGCAGTTGGCCAGTCAGGACTCTCTCATTCCTTAGAATGTTCAAGTTATTTTTTTTCCTTTGTCTTCTTTGTTTGCTTTTTTTTCCCTCCTCCTCCTTCTCCTCCTCCTCTCCTTCCCCTCTTCCTCTTCCTCTTTCTCCTATTTCTTCTCCTCCTCCTTCTTGGTGAGAGAGAGGAAAAATAATGAGGCAGAGTCCTGCATGCATCTGGCCAAAGACCCACCCGGCAAACCAATCTAGGGACGATGCTTGAACACTTGAGCTATTTATATTACCTGAGGCAGTCACACTACTACTGCGCAATCTTTAGCCCCCACTCTCTGTGGAAGGGAAAGTAGGTAAGAAAAGGGAGAAGGAGGGATGGTGGAAAGGCAGAGGGTCGCTTCTCCTGTGTGCCCTGACCGGGAGTGGAAACAGGAATTTTTGTACACCGGGCTGGCACTCTATCCATGGAGCCACCGGCCAGGTGTAGGAAAATGGCTGGGAATTTGACTGTGGTCCTGAGGCAACAGTCTTTGGCCCGGACTTTGGACTTCGGACGGCCAAGTCCTGCAGGGGCAGAACGCTGCCCCTGCAAGCACTGATAAGATTGTTTAAAGGAAGCAGCTGATCCCTATGACCTTTTCCCTACATACCTGAAAGGTACTAGTTTGTGACCCTTTTCTTCACCTGAACCCAGGCTCTGCAAATTTACATAAGTAAAGGGACCAATAAATATGATGAGGCTGCAGAGATCTGGGCTCTCAGTCCTAGAGGCCGGGAGTCCCCTGTAGCCATCTTTTCTCTATGTTGTGTCTTGTGTGTTTTTCTTAAATCCTGCCAAGCCTTCTTTTTGTGTACACCCTTTGTTGAGCCTCTCACGGCATGCACCAAATGCACAGCAAGTATTTTACTGATTTTGAACCACTGACGGTCCTGAGTCAAAGAAATTGTTTTGTTTGCTGGGTGGATTTTATTTTGGTAGATGAGAAACTTCAATCTTGTCCACTGTGGATGTTATGGCATCTCCAGCTCATCCTGTCCCTGTTCAGTTTCTAGATGAGATGACTGAACTTTAAGTACAATTTAGTGAGCTTTATTAAGAGGTGTTTCTTGTCAATCATTTCTAGGAACAAGAAGGTCATCAGTGAGTGGGACACAGTGGTGGGTGTCTTCATTATATAAAGAAGGTTAACAGAGCGACAGGGTTAGGATGATGACACGGAGTTAGAGTAAGCCAAGTGACTGACAAGTGTAAATTTAAAAAAATACTTCATGAAAAAAAATACTTCATGATAATGTTGAAATTTATATAAAACTTAATGTCATTTGATTTGAGGTAAACATCTCTGTTTTTGGAATATAGTAAGGCAAATTTGAAAAAAAAAAAAAGAAGAATTCATATCTTTCTTTTCTGCTTATTTACAGAACTTAACTGTAGCAGAGAAAGACCTTATCCAAGGAGGGAGCCCTATTGCTGTGGAGTCAAATTGTTGACTTAATAATTTATACGTCCATAATGAGTTCTGTGTTTTCAAGGTACAGTGATTTCTCTCTAAAGTGTCCCCCACTGAGAGTTTTAGAAGATTTTGAGAGATTTCACAGCTTGATTCTTTTCTGATTGCCACTGAATCTTGTCAAGTATATTTGATTTTAATAATGCATTGGGCCATGAAGATAAATTGGGAACACCATGGTGACAGTAGTCAGTCAAGCCTGGAAAACCTTTAATCTGCTTTGGTTTTACAAGGGGAAAATATCAAGTTCCTCCGAGTTTGTCAGGGTTCAATAGCAGACCATTTTAAAATGTGATGTAACCTACCTAAGTATTTTACTGGGGTCAAAGAAAACCCGAGTTTATTATCTACCTATCGGATATGAGTGAAACCTCTGGAAGATTCAGTGGTCTTCACATCAGTTTTTAGTCTCTAAAGCAATAGGTAGAGTGTCCATCTATCCCTGGGACATTCCTGTCCAGCTAAACTTGTAATCTTTTCAGGTAAAAGTAGAGAGATGTTTCTGGCTTTTTCTTTTACAGACATACTGAAAAGGCTAGCCGAACACAGATGTGGGTAGATTTGATTATAGCTGGAGCAGATAAGGGGAAATTGGATGGCCAGTCTAATAAAATTTTTTTGGGCTTTGGCAGCAGCTTAAACCAGAACAGAAATTTCAGCCACTGAGATGAAAGGCCCCAGCAGCTACCAATAAAATGTTTGGTGTGCAGGCAACTTGGTTACAAGATTATATCATAGAGACAGCCAAAGGAGAGAACTCTCAAGACCCATTGTACCAGTTTGAATAGGAAAAGGGCCGAGGGACCCATCTAATGGAGATGGGTGGGGACCAGAGGTCACACATGAAACTGGCTATCCACTGGTCCCATTCCAATGTACAATGGGTGTTGGCCTTGGTGGATACAGGTGCAGAATATTCCCTCCTCTATGGGAACCCAGAGCAGTTTGCTGGGACCCCAGTGGCCATTGACGGTTATGGGGGCCAAACTGTTCAAGTGAAGCCAAAACTATTCCATTGAGGATAGGAAGACTGCCTCCTAAGCCATATAAGGTATAGGTATCTCCCATTCCAGAATATATTTTGGGGGTAGATGTCTTGCAAGGACTGTGGTTGAAAACTACAGCCAGGGAGTTCTGGCTGCAGATCAGGGTTGTGAAAGCCATATTGCGGGGACATGCATCACATTTCCCTTTGCAATTACCCATCCCTCGGCGTGTGACTACACTAAGCAGTACTGCCTGCCAGATGGTTATGAAAAAGTCACAGGGACAATCCTTGAACTAGAAAAGGTGGGGATCATCTGGCCAGCACACAGTCCTTACAACTCCCCAGTATGGCCTATGCGCAAACCAGATGGAACCTGGAGAATGACAGTAGATTACAGAGAACTTAATAAAGTTGTTCCCCCTTTGCATGCTTCTGTTCCCTCTATAGCAGTGGTCCCCAACCCCCGAGCGGTGGACCGGTATCGGTTCGTGGGCCATTTGGTAACGGTCTGCAGAGAAAGAATAAATAATTTACATTATTTCCGTTTTATTTATATTTAAGTCTGAACGATATTTTATTTTTTTTAAATGACCAGATTTCCTCTGTTACATCTGTCTAAGACTCACTCTTGACACTTTTCTCATAAGTTCAACAATTATATTTTAAAATACCACAGTTTTTACGCTGGTTGCATAATTTTATTTAGTGCATTTATCCGTCCCACCCTAAAGGCCGGTCCGTGAAAATATTTTCTGACATTAAACCGGTTCATGGCCCAGAAAAGGTTGGGGACCACTGCTCTGTAGCTAACATGATGCAACTACCCATCCCTCGGCATGCCATGAGTTGGGGACATACCACTTTGTGGCAGACTTGGCCAATGCTTTTTTCTCTATTGAGATAGCTTCAGAGAGTTAAGACCAATTTGCCTTCAGTTGGGAAGAAAGACAATGGACCTTTACAGTATTACCCCAGGGCTATTTGCATAGCCCCACCTTGTGTCAGGGGCTGGTGGCTGCTAACCTGGCTAAACAGAAACAGCCAGAGGCAGTTCACATGTACCATTATATTGATGATATTATGCTAACTAGTGATTCTCTTCCAGAATTGGAGCAAGCAGTCCCTACCCTACTATCCCATTTGAAAGCATGTGGCTGGGCAGTCAATGAGAACAGATTATAAGGACCTAGGTTATCTGTTAAATTCTTGGGAGTTATCTGGTTGGGTAAGACAGAAGTTATCCCCAATGCAGTTATAGATAAGATCCAAGCATACCCCGTGCCCACTACAGTAAAACAGTTACAGGAATTTTTAGGTTTGTTGGGGTATTGGTGAGCATTTATACCCCTATTTGGCTCAGTTACTATGCCCCTTGTACAACCTTATTTGGAAGGGGCTTCATTAAGATTGGACTGAGCGGCCCTGGCTGGTTGGCTCAGCAGTAGAGCGTCGGCCTGGTGTGTGGGGGACCCAGGTTCGATTCCCGGCCAGGGCACATAGGAGAAGCGCCTTTTTGCTTCTCCACTCCCCCCTCCTTCCTCTCTGTCTCTCTCTTCCCCTCCCGCAGCCAAGGCTCCATTGGAGCAAAGATGGCCTGGGCACTGGGACGGCTCCTTGGCCTCTGCCCCAGGCGCTAGAGTGGCTCTGGTCTCGGCAGAGTGATGCCCCGGAGGGGCAGAGCATTGCCCCCTGGTGGGCAGAGCATTGCCCCTGGTGGGCGTGCCAGGTGGATCCCGGTTGGGCACATGCGGGAGTCTGTCTGACTGTCTCTCCCCGTTTCCAGCTTCAGAAAAATACAAAAAAAAAAAAAAAAAGATTGGACTGAGCAGGAGCAAGGTTCATTTGCAGCAGGTAAGAGAGCTGTCAAGGTGTCACAGGCCTTGAACGTGTTTGATCCTGCCAGGCCCTGTGAGCTGAATGTTCATGTAACCTCGGAGGTGATAGATACATGAATTCCAAACTGCCCTCTTGATGTTCCGCTTATCTGTCAGACCTCACCCTTACTGGACTATTGCCCCTGAGACAGAGCAATTCCAAGAAGCTGGCAAGTCCCCCGGACATACCAGAACTTTTGCCTCAGTATACCCTCAGGCTCTCCCAAACACTATATAATTCACCCCTTGTCTGTAACCGGTGCTCTTCTCCCTGGGAGAAGTGCCCAGCAGGGTTCCTTTCTTCCTTTCAATAAAGCCTGTTACTCTGGTCTTTCGGACTCCCATGGAGTTTGGATGAGGCCTGTGGCAATGGACAGAGTGCTTACAGAAACCTATTGGGTTTTGGTCCCAATTGTGGAAAGGTGCTGAAATTTGTTACTCATTAGTGGAGAAGCAGCTGGCAGCTGTGTATGCTGCCCTCCTGGCCATTGAGAGTATTACAACCACAACACCAGTTACAGTCAAAACAACATACCATATATTGCAGGATGGGTGAGAGATTGAGCAACCAAAGCACATAGTGGTATGGCCCAAATGTCCACTCTGGCCAAGTGGGGTGCCTACTTGCCACAATGCTGTGCTCTTAGCACCAGCTCATTGAGGGCAGAACTGCAGGAAGTCTTGGGTCCAGTCACTTATGTGGTCTTAGAGTCAGGTGCAGCTGGGGCTCAGGATTCAGAACCTGAAGTCGTCCCTTCCAGGAGGGGTGGGTGCCCATCCCCATGGATGCCTGGTAGGTATACTGATGGTTTCAGCAGGGGCCTATCTGCCAAATGGATGGCTATAGCCTTCCATCCAGCCACTGAGAGTATTTGGATGAACACGGGTATAAGCCAAAGCAGCCAATGGGCAGAATTAAGAGCTATTTGGCTAGTTGCCCATAATGAACCTTCGCCTCTGGTGACCTGTACTGACAGCTGGCCTGTCTATCGTGGACTGATCCTTTGGATTGCTACTTGGAACATTAACCAGTAGATGGTAATGCACAGTTCACTATGGGGTCAGGCCATGTGACAGGACATATGGGAAATAGGACACCAGAAGCAGGTGACAGTATATCATGTCACAGGATATGCCCCTCTAGCCCATCCTGGGAATGATGAGGCAGATATGTCGGCAAGGGTGCGATGGTTGAAGACTCCACCTGCAGGTGATGTGGCACAGTGGCTCCATCGGCACCTGCTCCATGCTAGATAGAAAACTATGTGGGCTACGGTTAAGGCATGGAACTTGCCTGTGTCCTATGCAAAGGTACTTGCAGCCTGTGAGCAATGTGCAGTATGTTCCAAGGAGTACCCTCAGAGACCACTGCTGTCACCTGGACAGATCCAGAGGGGTCATGTTTTACTGTCACGATGGCTGATAGACATCATTGGACCTTTACTAAAGTCAGAAGGATACCAGTATGCAGTCACTTGTGTAGATACTGCCACTGGTCTGCTTGCTGCTTACCCCACTTGTAACCCTGACCAGAGGGCAGTCATACAGGCTCTGGACCACCTGAGTGCTGCATATGGCCAACTGCTTGTCCTTGAAAGTGACAATGGTACCCATTTCTCTGGTTCAATGGTGAGGCAATGGGCTCAAGAGCTGGGGGTGGACTGGAAGTACCATGTTCCCTACCATCCCCAGGCTGCTGGTATTATTGAGCAGTATAATGGAATCTTAGAGCAGGGACTGCAACAGGAGGAGGGCACCAGCTCCCTTACTGCGTGGACACACCGCTTATGAACAGTACTCCGAATTTTGAATGAGAAACCTCGACAGGGGAGCCCAGCTCTAGTAGAGGCCCTCCTGCATCCGGCAGCTGCCCCCATTCAGTTGCAGATATGCACCAAGGACATTTTACTCAAGCCAGGTTTTGGACAGCAGGGCAAAGTGCTTTTGCCTGCCCCAACAGCCCTTCTTAAAGGCCAATGGCTTCCATGGACTTGGCCCTGGACTGTACAGGCCCCCCATCTGAGATTCATGGCCTTGTTGGCACCATGGGGAAAGGGGCTAGAGGTGGACCTCCAGTTAACTCCTTGGGCAACCAGCACCTGGCCACCTAAGGTAGAAGTGTGTTACCCCTTGAGTGCTCAGGGGGACAGCATTATGAAGGGCACCTTTGTAATTTCTTTATTGCCAATAATGAGTGTTCCTATTTTACTACACATCAAACCAGCAGATACTGGTGTATAGGTAAATAAGGTTTGGTATGCCCACTCAGGGGAGCCTCTGGTACCAGCTATGGTGCTGTCTGCCGACAAAACTGCCAGAGGGAAAAGATTTGCCTCTTTTGGTGTCACTGACAGCTGTCTCATTTCACCCATAGCTTCTGATTTGTTAATTCTATTGCTGTAGTTTGTACTGTTTCTATTTATGCAATGTATCCCACTCCTTGCACAATGACCATCATGGAAGATCCCTGAGGTTTAAATTGTGAAGTGAGCAATAGGGGTGGAATGTTGGTCAAATATGTTTGTAAATATGATATATATGTTTGCTCGCTTATAGTTTGCATTGTGTGTGGGGACAGGCTGTAAGCAGGCAGGGTGGTTATAGCCTAAGGCTTAGTTTTAAGACTAAACCTTTCTCCACACCCGTGACTGATTGTATGATGTGGGGTGGTGCACTCTCATGAGGAATCCCATTGTGCCTCAGATAAGTGACTTTGTATCAGAGACTTCCTTGTCTATATATTGGATTAAAGGTTTTAATTTTTATACTATAAAATGGGGCAGACTGGGAGCTTGCTCTCTTGGTTCTTGCTATCACCATTGCAGGGGCCTCCCTGAACCCTTGCCCTTCATGGGAAAAGCAGGTTTCCTGGCCTTACAGGGGAAGCAGGTATCACACTTCTGAGGATCCGATGCAACCACAACCCACTCTCCTCAAATCAGATGAAGCGTGTAAGGCCAGGAGCCGCCATCGTGACCATTCACATGCAGGTTCCCATTGGATTCGGGCAGACGATAAAGAAATGGCGGAGTCAGAGGATGGGGGGCCATCCTATTTATTGGTGTCTCACCAAGACAGGCAAACCACAAAAGAAGACAAGGGAAAAGCAGAAAACCAGCTCTTCCCATGAAGGGCAAGGGATCAGGGGAGCCCCTGCAATTGTGATAGCAGGAACTGTGTGTCTGAGCTCCTGGTCTGTCCCACTTTATAGTGTAGAAAACCAAAATCCCTTAATCCAATATACAAACAAGGAAGTCTCCGATACAAAGTCACTCATCCAAGGCATAATTGGATTCCTCATGAGAGTGCACCACCCAGATCATACAATCAGTCAAGGGTGTGGGGAAAAGCTTAGTCCCAAAACCAAACCCCAGGCTACAACAACCTGGCCTGCTTATAGCCTGTCCCCCACACCCATTATAAGTTACAAGCGAGCAAACATATATATCATGTTTACAAACTTATTTGACCAACAAAGCGCATGTTTTCTGCCCCCTGGGAAGGAAGGATTGCGGTGTTGAGGTCAGGCTCATTTCAGCCGCGGGAAGTTTTCTTTTTTTCTGAGATTCTTGGTGAGGCCGGGCGACGAGAGCAGACAGTGAGCTGGGTGCCCGACTCCCAGTTACGGGTGGGCATCCTGGCACCAGCGGGGTTTGTGCGGAGATCCACCCACTGAGGCTTCACAATAAACTTTGCTGAGCAACTCCAGTGAATGGCATTGGGAGGACCAGGACACGAATCAGGAGACAGCGGTCCTCAGGAATGGCTTGAGGAGAAAATTCGGGTCTGAGATGAAGCTCAACTCTTACTATTTTGAAAGTACTGTCCAGTGCAAGTTTAAAATTAGGGTGTGTATCGGCAGTTTCTACCCCTCGCAACTGCCCCATCCACCAAAGCCAAAGAATGAGTAAGGATTCAAAAAGTTGTTAGGGGGCCTGACCAGGTGGTGGTACAGTGGATAGAGCATCAGACTGAGATGTGTAGGACCCAGGGTCAAGACCCCGAGGTTACCGCATTGAGTGCAGGCTCATCTGTTTTGAGCAAAGCTCACCAGCTTGGACCCAAGGTCACTGGCTCAAGCAAGGGGTTACTCAATCTGCTGAAGGCCCACGGTCAAGGCACATATGAGAAAGCAGTCAATGAACAACTAAGGTGTCGCCACAAAAAAACTGATAATTGATGCTTCTCATCTTTCTCCGTTCTTGTTTGTCTATCCCTATCTATACCTCGCTCTGACTCTCTCCCTCTGTCTCTGTAAAAAAAAAAATTGTTAGGGGTACAATGTTGCATATATGTGTCATCAGTGAGTTATCGCACAGCTTTTTATTTGGAAAGAACAAAAATAGATTGTCATGTTCAATACATATCTTTGACTACAAATAGTAGCATTTAGAATTTTTTCTTGTCCACATTTATAAATAGAGGGAATAGAGACTTCTGTAATTAAAGGGAAAAGAAAAATGAAAGGAGCTGAAAATACTGAACTGTGTAGTCTGGGTGGCTTGTGTCCTTGTAGAGCCCGAGCTCTACATCGGTCAGGCATCCCTGAGTCAAGTTCCCTGTGCAGTGGGACACTCTTGCTTATCAGCAGGGCTGGCAGCCTCTTCAAGACTACTCTTAAGGTGGCTATGAGGATGTTACTGTTAAGTGCCACCAGAGGAAAGACACAACCAACAAACAAATTAGTTGCAATAATCCCACAGGCAATTTATTACTCACAAATCTTTTTGGTGTGCCTGGGTACATCTTAAGGGGCCCTGTCGGCGTGCTCCTCTCAGCTGGCTTTGGTCAGAGCTCAGAGTGGTGTGGAGACAGTCCACATCAACACTGAAGTTTTGGCGAACACTGCAGCAAGGGCCCCTCAGCTTTAGTACCTTTTCTGGCCAACGCCTTCTAACACGTGTCAATCTACAGGATTATCACCTCACACCACCTTTTAGGAAGTTTCTTGCAGTGAATCCTCTTTTATGTTAATCTACTAAAAATGTTTTCATTAAACCACTTTTTAAGATGTACTTATTTACATTGTACTTATTTAAGATGTACTTATTTAAATAACACCAAGCCACTTCTTATCTAGTTATAACTTCACACACATACTAACTAAGCTCTGCTTGTAAGTCAGAGTCTGTTTATCACATTACAGAGTTATGGCACCAAGCCACTTCTTATCTATGTATAACTTCACACACATACTATCTGGGCTCTGCTTGTAAGTCAGAGTCTGTTTATCACATTACAGAGTTATGGCACCAAGCCACTATATTAAATCCTATCCAAATGGCATAACTTTATTTAATTTTAATAATTATTTTTAATATCCTTTTAATTACTTTTATATATCTTGCATATTTTTATATTTCTATGTATTTAATTACTATAACCTTATATTACTACAACATTCCACCCCTTGATTCCAGCAAGCTATAAGCTTGCAGGGATCATTATAAAACTAATTTTTATTCCTTTTTAAACATATATTGCAAATGGGACTACACACCTTCAATCCAAATACAATCACAACAAACAGGCATATAAGTATTATTATTTCCTTAATTTTAGTCCATATTGCTGTAAAGCTATGAATACCTTCTTCAATGTAATATACTGGATTTAATAAATTCCATGTTGGTTTACAACTCAGTGTTGAAAATATAGCTCCTATAGTCTCTATAAAATTACATGGTTTTTCATTTATTGTCACGTTTATAGTGTTGGTGATTAGTTTGCAGGAGTCCATTGAGTCATCTGTGATGTCATCCACTGTCCAATTCCCTGAGTTTACAGTGTGGTCCCAGTAGGTCAGGTTGGTGTTGCAGTGTACGAAGGCGAAGTTTTCTAAATTATAAAATGCTTCCCTTGGGGTAGTTTCCACCACGAGTAGGTCAAAAAAGTTTATGACTAGCTGCTGTGGGATTAGTACTTTAGGAAATTTAAAAGTAGTCACAATATCAGTAGCAGTAATAGCATTATTATTATTGTTAGCAGTATTAGCATTATATACCTAATGCATTATATACCTAATACTACATTGATAACCAGGATGAACCACCTCATG
Organism: Saccopteryx bilineata; assembly: GCF_036850765.1. Lineage (NCBI taxonomy): Eukaryota > Metazoa > Chordata > Mammalia > Chiroptera > Emballonuridae > Saccopteryx > Saccopteryx bilineata. Next base: position 133,133,779 of record NC_089493.1, read on the forward strand.
CTCATCTTGGATGATTTCATTGTAGTTTGGCCAGTGTCTCCTAGGCACTCTATACAGGTGTTCTAGTATTTCATTTTCCTCTGGCTCTGAAGTGGATTCCTCTGTATTATATGGAGTAATGCTTTTCCTAAGCTGTTGTTTGTAATCGTGATCATCTTCAGAATTTAAAAATGCTAGGGTATCTGGATGAATTCCCTGGGGTGGATTTTCTAAATTTCTGTAAATTTCTGTAAAGTGGTCCTCAGCTTGGTAGATGTTCTACCATTGATTAAATGCCGTCAAGGGTACAGTATATTTGCTCCCTGATAGCTTTAGTCAGAATATGAGGCCAAGCCTTTTTTGCATTCAACTTCTGATTATTTTCATGCAGGAGGTACCAGGGGGTATGGATTGATTCTGCATAATACCTATAGGTATTCTGCTAATGTGAAGCAATCAATACTGGTCTTATTTATTTTTCCTTATATTGTGCCCCTATGGGCATTTTTGGTGGTGAGGGTAAATCATCTTGATCTGAATTGTTACTTTTTGGAGTTTCCTCCATTATTGATGGCAATTCTGATTCAAAATGTAAATTGGTATTAAATGGTTCCCTAGGTTGTGGCCACCTTTCTTTCATTAATTTAAATTCATATTTTTCAAATGTTATTGGTGACTATGGCTCATCAGAGTCCCAGTATTTCATGACGTCCAATTTAAAATCCAAGGATTCTGGTTCTCTATTCAAAAAATTAAAAAAAATTTAATCTTGTCTTTGTTTTGGTTGTTCTGGGTTCATTTGTATATGAATATCTTCCCAGTGGCAATCAAAGTCTCCCATTAAATATGAGTCCTATAAATATTTTCTATTTTTGTTCTTTAGTTTTGGTGGTCCTGTTGCCAGGATGTCTTCTATTTGTTCTTCTACTCTTTTCTCCAGAATGTTTCATGGTCTAAAATGCAGAGTATTATTATTAATTTGAGAGCAGTGGAATATCTTGTGTTTTGTTGCTCAGGCATTTTCTATTGGTACACCGGGTTATATGTAGAATTATAATCATATAAGATATGATCATAAGGAGTACCAGGATCCAGATTAACAATTTTACTAAATTACACATTCTCAATCATTTGATGTAAGGTTATCTACTTTGATATGTTGTATTTGTCCCTGTTTATTTACTGTCTACATGGTGTTGTATCCTGCGTTGCAGATTATTTTTTGTTGGTGGAGAGATACATCCTTAGGGGGTTTTACTATTATTGTATAAGGTAGATAAAATATATTATGCTCACTTTGTTAAAGATGGCACTGCCTACGTGGAAGCCCGTTGCCCAGGTGATTGTTTGGGATGGGAGTGATTATGTTAATATGTGTTGGGGGAGGGCTTTCGTGTGCCAAAAGGTTTTAGAAGAAAGAGAGATTGTGTTGTTCTGAGGGAAGAATGATTACATTTTAGGAGGATCCCATGCTGTAGGAGAGCAGAGAAAGGCCATGTGGAGGAGAGGAGAAGCAGCCAAGATGGTGGAGTGCAAAGGGAGAAGCCAGTTTGTGCAGAGTTTGTGCAAAGAGAAGGAGATGGGGAACAGAGGTGAATGGGGCTGGTGAGCTAAAAACTTTGATTCTAGGAAACTCGAATAAGTCAATGGCTTTCGGAGCCCTAAATGGAAAGGGAAGTGTTTTCCCACTGTTTGTATTTCTTGCCCACCAGTGCAAGCTAGGATTAAAGCTAATGGCCCACCAGTTCTTGGCTTTATTGTTTCATTACCATCTGTTTGAATCAAATGTAAACCTGCATGTGAATGGCCACGAGGGTGGCTCCTGGCTTTACAGTGGATATTTCTTAACTTTAGATACACTTCCCATTTTAATTTCTGGTTGTTCTGAATAAGGTTTAATCAGTTCTTCCAGGGGAGAACTTCTGTTTACTCTTGGTCTACTATTTAGGGCAAAGCATGCTTTGTTACGAAGTGCTTGTAGCCTCACCAGGTGGTGGCGCAGTGAATAGAGCATCAGCCTGGGATGCGGAGGACCCAAGTTTGAGACCCTGAGGTCGCCAGCTTGAATGTGGGCTCATCTGGTTCAAGCAAAGCTCACCAGCTTGGACCCAAGGTCGCTGGCTCAAGCAGGGGTTACTCGGTCTGCTGTAGCACCCCTTCATCAAGGCACATATGAGAAAGCAATCAATGAACAACTCAAGTGTCGCAATGAAAAACTAATGATTAATGCTTTTTTCATCTCTCTCCATTCCTCTCTGTCTCTCTCTCTCTGACTTTCTCTCTGTTTCTGAAATTAAAAAAGGGAGTGCTTGTAAATTGTTAAATTTTTTATCTATTAATAATATATGACATTTGGCTTTTAATAATTCATTATGTCTCTCTATTATTCTTGATGCTGTTGGATTATATGGCATATAAAAAATCCAATCTATATTATTTATAGCAGCAAAAGATTGTACTCAGCTGGCTGTAAATGGGTTCCTTGATCTGAATCTGATTTTAGGAGTTCCAAAAATATTTTCCACATATTTAATGTCTTAACTGTAGTGGCTGCTGATGGGTGTTTTGCTGCCAAGGCAAAAATTATTCCTGTATGTACGTCAACTATTGTACATGCATAGTTTTTCCTAGTGTTCTCTAGACCAGAGGAACCTTCCATTAATTTGTCAATTATTTTGTTTTCATTTTCCTGACCATTCTGTTATTCCCTTATATACTGCCATAAAATCAGTAAAAACATATACTTTGGGTAGCCCTCTCTCCATAGCATATTCCACTGCCAGAAGGACTTCTATTAGCTCTAGCTGAGTCAGTCTTACCTTCCCTCATGAGCTCTGTATTTGTCACCAGATTGAAAGCTGCTGCTCTCCATTTGGTTGAGTCACCGGCTACAGAGGCTGATCTTTCTGTAAACCAGACATTTTTCAGTGGGGGTCTATATTTAGGCCCTATCACCCCTAGATCCTTGGGTACCCTTTGGTTCTCGACAATCTGTCTTGGGGGATCTATCTTCAGTTTGGAGACCTCCTCTGTGAGAAGGGCTGGTTCGCCAGTGCTCGTTATTTCTCTGGAGTTTATGTACCATTTCCATGCCAGTACTTTCTCCTCAATTTGGCTACCTGCCAATTCTTCTGCCGACATTTTAAGCCATGCTTTGAGAAGGGTAGTAAGGATCTGACTATTATTGGTTTTTCTACTGTTAGTGTCTTTGTATGGAGAAGTACTGCATATAGTACCCATATACATTTTCCATAGGATGAATATTTATTGTGGCAGTATGGGAATCTTTGGGACCAGAAACCTACTAATATTCTTTGTTTATCACTTGGTCCTTTTTTATATAGGCCCCAACATCCATGAGTTCCAGTGAATATTATATCTAATGTGATTGTGTCTCCTGGTTTTGGTGCCGCTAATTTTTGATGGTTTTCTAAATATTCTTTTAACCATTCTAAGGCTTCTTGTTGCTCTTTCCCCCATGTAAAATCTATTGCCTTCCTAGTTATTTTTATTGGCTCTGCTAATACTGATAAATATGGGATGTTGATTTCTTCAGTATGCAAATAATCCCATTAATTGTTGGGCTTCTTTTTATTGCTGGGGGCCTTAATGCTAAGTATTTTGTTTACTACCTTTTCTGGTATTTTTCTACCATTGAATTCCTAAAAATTTTACTTCTGTCCCTGTGTGTTGTATTTTTTTCTGGATTTATTGTCCATCCTACTCCTTTCAATTGTTCTACTAGTTTGTTTAAATCTTTCTGGAGGTTTTCTTTGTTTTCACTATATATTACTATATCATCAATATATGTAATAATTTTGGATTAGTAATCCTTTGGATTTATGCTAGATGCTAATAAATTATGTACAATTGCTGGTGAATTTTTGCATCCCTGTGGCAGCCTTTTCAATTGATACTGCTCTCCTTGCCACGTGAAAGTTGTAATTGGTCTGTAAGGCAGCTATGCTAACCACTATACCACCAACACCATGTAATTGGTCTGGAATCCTCATGAATGGGTATTGCAGAAAACATATTTGAGAGATCAATTGCTGCCATAAATTTTGGATTGTCCTGTTATAAAATGTTAATTCTTGTGCATCAGGTAAAGTTCCATCTATACTAGGAGAATTTTTGTTGATATTTTTATAGTCTATGGTAATTCTATAGGTTCCATTTGACTTTTTTCACTGGCCACACTGGACTATTATATATATATATGTGAACTTCCTACATCAATTATGTCTTCATCTATTAATTTATTTAGAGCTTCTGTCACCTTTTTTTTTTTTTTTTTTTTTTTTTACAGAGACAGAGAGTCAGAGAGAGGAATAGATAGGAACAGAGACAGACAGGAACAGAAAGATGTGAAGCATCAATCATTGGTTTTTTGTTGCTCATTGAGACACCTTAGTTGTTCACTGATTGCTTTCTTATATGTGCCTTGACTGCGGGCCTTCAGCAGATTGAGTAACCCCTTGCTCAAGCCAGCAACCTTGGGTCCAAGCTGGTGAGCTTTTGCTCAAACCAGATGAGCCCGCACTCAAGCTGGCGACCTCAAGGTCTCAAACCTGGGACCTCAGCATTCCAGTCTGACACTCTATCCACTGCGCCACTGCCTGGTCAAGCTGTCACCTTTTGATGTCCACTTTTTAATGGGCATTGTGGGGCAAAAGAGGCTTTTAAAGGTTCTGGTAAAAATATGAGTTTTATTTGCAACTGCGCTAAATTTTTTGAAATTTATGTAATCTTGATGTATATATTTTTAATTCTAAAAATATGGTAATATATCCATTTCTATAATATTTTGAAATTTGGGGTTTACATAAAAGGTTACTTCCTTTGTTAATCTTTTATAATATATAATTCCATCTCTTGCTGCTGCTATTTATAAATCTCTTGTTATTCCTTCAACTCCAATTAATCTTTTTGAATTATATTCCTCTTAATAAGGAGACTTGGGAACCTGTATTTATGAGGAATTTTGTTTGAAATATTTTATCACTATCTGAAAATTTTACGTCAAGTGTAATATAAGGTCTGCTATCTCCTGGTTTCTGTATAATTGTACTGCTTAATTTCTTTGCCATTGCTTGTATTTTTCCCCTTTGTTGTTCTTTGGGGGGCCATACCAGTTTTTTACTGTTCTTGCTGGAATGGGTTAGCTACACAGGGCACAATCCCAAATCATGTAGAAAGTTTCTACCATTCTGTGGCTGATTTTATAGACCATATCACATATCAGTTGGGGTGGGTAAGGTGGGAGCATGGTACAATAGTCAGTTACTAACAAGCTTACAACATCTATCTATAGGATCTATTAAAAGGAAAAAGCATTCTTACACATCAAGACCACAAGATTACACAGTAGTGATAATTGTTTTACATACCCAGCAAAGACATTCCCAAATCTTCTAGTGTCTACTGTGAGGTCGGTTTACAATGGGGGAAGTTCACGTGAGGAACCAGACCTGGGAACTTTGGCTGGAACCACCCACACCCATGCACGCCAAAAGAAACTTCCCAGGAATCTTTTGGAAAAGAGCAACTGTCTGTCAGCCAGTGAGATTTCACCATGTCATATCAACTCACCTTCACCCTGCCGACCCTATAAATTACCCCCAAATGGGAAAATCCCTGTGACTTCTCTGGCCCCTGTCCCCCGACCGAAGAACATCATCCGGGAAGCATTCTGAATAAAGTTTTTATTATTTCACACTTTGTAGCTATGCCCTTCCTTCTTCGGTGGGGAAAAACACCTTACATTTGGTGCCGAAACCCAGGAGGAGTTTGAAGCCTGCTAGGGCCTCTCCTCTCCCCTTCCCTTCCGAGAAAGAACCAGGACCTCCAACCTCCCACCCACTTTGGCACATGGTGTGGTAAGTCCCCTGCCTCCAGCCTCCCCTCAGTTCTTTCTGCCAAGATTCATTGCCCATAATCGCAGTTGCATCAGGGACCTCTTATCTGTTCCGATTGTGTCTGTGCCCGTGGAGATGTCCTGGTCACTCCCACTCTACCTAACCATCCAGTGGCCAGAATTGAGTTGCAGGATGCCAATTCTTATCTCTCATCACTCTGAGGACTGAAGGTGGCCATAGAGGCACAGGAATCTAAACCTGATCCAGAAACGCTCCTGGAGTGCCTTATCCAAAATCTCTTCCTCCCTAAAGAAGAAGAAACTGTTCTTCTCCACTGTGACCAGGCCACAGAACCCACTGGATAATCAAACCAGGTGACCTCCTGAAGGGACTTTCAATTTTAACATCCTCACCAATTTAACTATTACCAAGAAACTGGGAAATGGTCAGAGATCCCTTACATTCAGGGCTTCTAGTATTTGTGCTCCCGTCCTAATCTCTGTGCCACCTGCTACACAGGACAGGCCCTTTCTGGCCAGAAAAACCTCAACTAAACCCTCTATTTCTTTTTTTTTTTTTTTCTTTTTTTTTTTTCTTTTTTTTTTCATTTTTCTGAAGCTGGAAACAGGGAGAGACAGTCAGACAGACTCCCGCATGCGCCCGACCGGGATCCACCCGGCACGCCCACCAGGGGCGACGCTCTGCCCACCAGGAGGCGATGCTCTGCCCATCCTGGGCGTCACCATGTTGCGACCAGAGCCACTCTAGCGCCTGAGGCAGAGGCCACAGAGCCATCCCCAGCGCCCGGGCCATCTTTGCTCCAATGGAGCCTTGGCTGCGGGAGGGGAAGAGAGAGACAGAGAGGAAAGCGCGGCGGAGGGGTGGAGAAGCAAATGGGCACTTCTCCTGTGTGCCCTGGCCGGGAATCGAACCCGGGTCCTCCGCACGCTAGGCCGACGCTCTACCGCTGAGCCAACCGGCCAGGGCCTAAACCCTCTATTTCTGATATTTCCTTTTCCACCGACCCCCAACTCTCTTCCCCTCCTGCATGGCTCCCTCCATCCTATCGGGTTCCTCTCCTCCCTTTGTGGATCCTGTTTCTTATTCACCTACAAATACCAGTCCCTCTTTCTCCTCCCCTGCCAGCCAGGGGCCCCTCCCTTCTCCACTCTGTTCTTAAACCCCTCTCCCATCAAGCCCTCCTCCACCAGCCATTGGCCCTCACACCAGTTTGCAGGGATCCTGACACAACGACCCAACCCCAATCTTCTTGCAGGAAGGCCTGACCCTGTCCTGCCACTGGCTCCAGTGTTTCCAGCTGATCTAAGTGCTGGGCTCCCCAGGAGCCCCCATCCTCTTATTCTCAGCCTCCAAACCCCTATCTAAGACCTGATAAACATGGCATTTAAAGTTTTTAATAATTGTGACTGGTAGAAAAAGGCTGAAGCTGCTCACCAGGCCTGCATGCAACAGAAGGTGACACTCCAAACCCAGGCTCTTGTGGCAACCCTGAGGCCGGCAGAGCAACAGGGGCAAGGCACAAGAGGTACCCGACCCAAGTCCGGGCCACAAAGAGGATCCTCACCAGGAGCTTGCTTTCAATGTGGCAAAGATGGTCACTGGTCCCAGCAGTGCCCAATTAGCCCTGCCCTGACTGAAAGCAGCCTGGTCACTGGTGGAGTGATTGCTCCTTTTGGGCAACAGGCTTTTCCTCATGCCTCTACATAAAGGACAAGCCACCCAAATGGGATGTCAAGCCAGCCAGGCGGGCCCATCGCTCAAACTCCTAGGCCTCATGGATGACTGACACGGACTGGACTTGGAGACCCCCATCACCCTCACTGAGCCCAGGGTAATGCTGCAACTAGTTGGTAAGTCCATCTCATTTCCTGTGGACACGGGGGCTACCTTCTCTGTTTTGTCATCACACTGGACTTCTAGTTCCCTCACAGGTCTCAGTTATGGGAGTGGATGGGACCCTTTCCTTCCTCTTAGCATGCTACCCCTGACATGCAGTTTGGACAGAATCCCCTTTTCACACTCCTTCTTAGTTATGCCATCATGCCCTGTACCCCTCCTGGGTTGGGACATTCTACAAAGTCTCAAAGCCACTATCCAGCTGAAAACATCTGCCTCACTACCCAGGGCTCCCCCATAATCAATACTACCCTCATTTCTGACCATGTCTCTCGCCTCAAGCTTGCCCCCATGCAGGACTGCTGGCAGTCAAAACCACTGGGACCTAACCATCTCCGGCTCATCAAAAGGTTGGGACCTGCAGATCCCCCTGTTTCTCCTGTCCCTCCCACCAGCAACCTGCATCCAGAGTGAGCTAAAGCAAGAAGCAATGCTGTTCAATGAGACTGGCCCAATGGAAGAAAGCATTGGGGTCCTCCACCATCTGCAAGAGAAACTGCACAAGGACCTCTCCTTCTAAAACCCACTGAACTCCCGATGGCAGCCACTCATCCTCACCTGTGCTGCCCCTATCCTAAATCCTCTTCTAATTATCAACATATTCCTCATATTTGCTTCTTTCTTAAAATTCTTACAGGATCGCATCTGCAAAGTTTCTCAAGTCATGGTCAAACAGATATTTCTCATGAGTCCCCTCAAAGCCACCACCTTCTGACCTCCCTTCCCTCCGACATCCCTAATCAGCAGGAAGTATCCAGACAAATAGCGGCACCCCTATCTAACATAAAAGGTCAGAATGTGAGGTTGGTTGGCAATAGGGGTTGTTTCTCCTCACATGAGAAACAAGACCCAAGAACATTGGCTGGAACTGCCCACACCCTTGGGCACCAAAATAAACTTCCCAGGAATCCTTTGGAAAAGAGCAAATGTCTGTCAGCCAGTGAGATTTCACAACGCCATATCAACTCACCTTCACCCTGCCGATCCTATAAATTACCCCCAAATGGGAAAATCCCTGTGACTTCTCTGGCCCCTGTCCCCCGGACCAAAGAACATCATCTGGGAAGCGCTCTGAATAAAGCTTTTATTATTCCACACTTCGTGGCTATGCCTTTCCTTCTTCCTCGGTGGGGAAAAATACCTTACATCTACCACCCACCTTTGTTGCCACAACGAAATGGTTAGCTTGGGATAAGGAGAGAAGCTAAATGAAATTACCTTCGCTAAAAGTACCCTCTTGTGTAGTTTACAAGTTTTTATACATGTAAAAGATTTCAAAAGGGATGATTATCAGAAAGCATATAAAATCCAAATCAAATGCGAACCTGCATGGGCCAGGCAGCTGTGATGGTGGCTGTGGCTACTGGCTTTACATTTGGTGTAGTCTGTAGCAGGATTCAATACAGATCGGTATGGAGCCACCACCACCTTTGAGTGATGAGGTAGAGGACTGGCTGCTGTTATGGTTCCCCACGGCTGTCCATTTGAAGGCTGTAGGCTGGCTAACTTTTACAGCCATGCATGAGGAAACCAAGGGTTCTGTGGAAGATGCTGCCCAGGACCTGCAAACTGAGCACTGAAAGGAGCTGGGACAAACGTGGGAGAAAGAGATGCCGACCTTGGAGCTGGAGCAAGCACTGAAGGAGGTCAACCAGATTCGTGAGATTCACTTGGAAATGGAGCAGCAGCTGGAGAAGGAATCACAGGTTCATGAGTTGTAGATTTCCCTGGACTTTGTGGGGAGCCAGCAGTGGCAGGCGGCTGGGGCTAAGGCTGGGGCTGGGGCTGCAAGGTCTGCAGAGCAGAAGGCAGTGGTGGCCCGGGGCTCAAGCCCGGCAGTGAGAGCTGATGTTTTCAGTTCCTCTTTGGAGGATGAGGAGAATCGAGCTTGAGTTTTGATCCGCAGTCTCCAGAAGATGAGAGCCCAGCGGCAAGGAATACCTACTACGTCCCTGGTAGGTCTGCAATTTTGGGACATAGGGGTGAATGCCATCATGCTATCAGGAGCAAAGATGGAAATGCTGACTGCCACTGCCACATACTCCTCTTTGAGACAGTGTAAGGCCTGCCAGGACGGCAAGGATGAGGGGGCTGGCTGAGGCCCCATGTGCTTGGACTGATTCCTGGACTACGACTGGAGTGGACACTCGCTCCTTCATTGGATGGACTTATGAATTTTGGACAATGTGAAATATCCTGATGTAGTTGGGGGGCAGCTTTGCTGGAGGCCCTCCCTCTTCCCTGGGAAGCTTTTCAAATGGCTAGAAAGAGGGTGTAAAGCCAGAAGCCAAGGTCAGGGCCACTATCACAGCAGCCCAGCCCATGCAGGTTCGCATTGGATTCGGACAGTCGGTAATGAAACAACAGAGCCAAAAACTGGTGGGCCATAGTCTTTAATTCTAGCTTGCACCCAGCGGACAAGTAAAAACACACTGGGCTCCAAAACCCAGTCACATTCAGTGCTCACAAAGCTACTGACTTATCCGAGTTTCCTAGAATCAAAGGTTTCTAGCTCACCAGACTTATTCTCCTCTGTTCCCCATCTCCTTCTCCCACGTTACAAACTCTACACAAACTGGCATCTCACTCAGCACTCCACCATCTTGGCTGCTTCTCTCTTCTAATGATAATCTCAGGAACCAAGCGCCCAAACTCCGTTCTGCCCCCATTTTATACTGTAGCTTCACAACCTCTAATCCAATATACAAAATAGGAAAGTTTCCAGTAGAGTCACTTCTCTGAGGCATGATTGGATTGTACCACCCCACATCAAAAAGGGTAGGAAAGGCTTAATCCCAAAACCAAGCCCCAGGCTACAAGGATTCTCAACACACATTAATATCACCTGGGCGACGGCCTCCTCGTGGGCAGCGCCGTCTTTAACAAAGTGAGCATAATATATTTTATCTGCCCAATAGAGAGCTAAGGACATTTTGCGCTTTTGGCAAAGTGCTCAGAGGCTGGTGAAATATGTACCTTTGTAATCGTTGAAATTGTATAATTTAAAATGTTGTTGTAATTTGTGTAATGTGCTTAATTTCCTTATGCAGGAATACTTGTGCTTTAGATTGTGAAGTGAGCAAAAGGAGTGGAATGTTGGTCAAATAAGTTTGTAAATAAGATATATATGTTTGCTCACATATATATAGTTTACATTGGGTGTGGGGGACAGGCTGTAAGCATGCAGGGTCATTATAGCCTAAGGCTTAGTTTTAAGACTAAACCTTTCCCACCTTTTTAATACTAAGATCTTTTCAAAACTAAGCTTTTCCCCACACCTTTGACTGTTGCATGATGTGGGGTGTTGCACTTTCATGAGGAATCCCATTATGCCTCAAATAAGTGACTTTGTATCAGAGACTTCCTTGTTTGTATATTGGATTAAAGGTTTTGATTTCTACACTATAAAATGGGGTTGAGGAGTCTATGCTGGGGGAGAGCAGAGAAAGGCCACGTGGAGGAGAGGAGAAGCAGCCAAGATAGCGGAGTGCTGAAGGAGAAGCCAGTTTGTGCAGAGAGAAGGAGATGGAGAACAGAGGTGAATAGGGCTGGTGAGGTAGAAACCTTTGATTATAGTAAACTCAAATAGGTCAGTGGCTTTGGGAGCCCTAAATGGAAAGGGAAGTGTTTTCCCACTGTGTGTATTTCTTGCCTGCCAGGTGCAAGCTAGGATTAAAGGTAATGGCCCACCAGCTCTTGGCTCCATTGTTTTATTACCGTCTGTCCGAATCAAATGCGAACCTGCATGGGCCAGGTGGCTGTGATGGTGGCCATGGCTACTGGCTTTACATCATGTTTTTATGTTGCTGACATCTCCAGCCTCCAGTCTCTCTGGAGGGCCAGCTGCTACTGTGTGACTCAAAACCCCACCCTTAATCACATTGTTAGTTTACCCAGGATGAGCAGTCCCACCCTAAATTGTATTGTTAGTTTATCTTGGGTGGCCATCCCTCACCCTAAATAAAGATACTCCAATCTGACATGACATTGCAAGGATTTAGAGACTATGTTCCAGAAGCCAAGGGTAAATGTCAGACCTCTCTTTGGGTGAGGTTGTTTTTTACTACACAGGCAGATGAAACAGTCCCAGCCCACACCAAGGTTGTGCTCTCTGCATGCACACACCAAGAAAGACCATGTGAGGATCTAACCAGGAGGAGGGTTAAGAACCTGACCCTGGCCCTGGCCAGTTTTCTCAGTGGATAGGTGTATAGACGTCCCAGATTCCATCCCCGGTCAGGGCACGCAAGAGAAGCCACCATCTACTTCTCTCCTGCTCCTTCCCCTTCTCTCCCTCCCACAGCCAGTGGCTTGGTTGGTTTGAGCATTGGCCCCAGACAGGGTTGCCAGGTGGATCCAGTCAGGGTGCATGCAGGAGTTGGTCTATCTCTCATCCTCTCACTTAAAAAAAAAAAAAAAAGAACCTGACCAAGATTTCAGACTCCTAGCCCCTCAGTCTATAGTATTGTGTTATAGTGGCCTGAGCTAAGACACTGTAAAGCCAGTAGGCACAGCCACCATCACAGCCACCTGGTCCATGCAGGTTTGCATTTGATTCAAACAGACAGTAATAAACAACGAAGCCAAGAACTGGTGGGCCATTAGCTTTAATCCTAGCTTGTACCCGGCGAGCAAGTAAAACACACCACTGGCTCCAAAACCCACTCATTCAGTGCTCACAAAGCTACTGAACTATCCAAGTTTCCTATAATCAAAGGTTTCTACCTCACCAGCCTTATTCACCTCTGTTCCCCATTTCCTTCTCTCTGCACAAACTCTGCACAAAGTGGCTTCTTCAGCATTCTTCCATCTTGGCTACCTCTCCTCTCCTCCATGTGGCCTTTCTCTGCTCTCCTCTCTAATGCTAATCTCAGGAACTGAGAGAGAGAGCAAGTTCCTGGTTCTGCCCCACTTTAGTGTAGAAATCAAAACCTTTAATCCAATATACAAACAAGGAAGTCTCTGATACAAAGTCACTTATCTGAGGCATAATGGGATTCCTCATGAGAGTGTACCACCCCACATCATACAATCAGTCAAGGGTGAGGGGAAAAGTTTAGTCTTAAAACTGAGCCTTAGGCTATAACTACCCTGCCTGCTTACAGCCTGTCCCCCCATACCCAATGCTAACTATAAGCGAGCAAACATATATCATATTTTAAAACTTATTTGACCAACAGACATCATTCCATCCTGACCTGTGGTGGTGCAGTGGATAAATTATAGACCTGGAATCCTGAGGTCGCTGGTTTGAAACCCCAGGCTTGCCCAGTCAAGGCACATATAAGAAGTAATACTTATAGTTTGTGCTTCTTACTCCTCCCCCTGCCTTTTTTTCTATTCTCTCTCTCTCTCTCTCTCTCTCTCTCTCTCTTTCAAAAAAAAAAAAAAGACACCATTCCACCATTCTAACAAATCATTTATAGTATTGTCTTTCAGAGTTATTAGTTTCCTATTGCTGTTCTAACAAAACCATCACAGACTAGTGGCTTAAGACAACTTACATTTATTATTTTACTGTACTGGAGGTAAGAAGTCCAAATCAGTCTCACTGTCCTAAAATTAAGGTATTAGTAGGGCTGGTTCTTTCTAGAGGTTGTGAGGGCAGAATCCTTTTTCAGCCTGACTGGGTGGTGGCATAGTGGATGGAGCATCGAACTGGGATGCAGAGGACCCAGGTTCGAGACCCCAGGGCCTCGGAATCCTTTTCCAGCCTGACTGGGAGGTGGCGCAGTGGATGGAGCATCGGACTGGGATGCAGAGGACCCAGGTTTGAGACCCCAGGGTTGCCAGCTTGAGTGCGGGCTCATCTGGTTTGAGCAAAGTTCACCAGCTTGGACCCAAGGTTGCTGGCTCAAGCAAGGGGTTACTCGGTCTACTGTAGCCCCACGGTCAAGGCACATGTGAGAAAGCAATGAATGAACAGCTGAAGTGTTGTGGCGAGAAACTGATGATTGATGCTTCTCATCTCTCTCCATTCCTGCCTGTCTGACCCTATCTATCCCTCTCTCTGACTCTCTCTCTATCTCTGTAAAAAAAAGTAAAAAAATAAAAAGAATCCTTTTCCAGTTCCTAGCGGCTGCCTGTATTGTGTGGTTCACGACCTCTTCCTTCATTGTCAAAGCTGTCAGCGTAGCATCTTCCAATTTCACTCAGAGAAGCATCAACTTGTTCCATTTAGTTGTGCACTCACTGATTGCTTCTCGTATGTGCCCTAACTAGGGATTGAACTTGAGACCTTGGCTGCCTGGTCAGCACTCTATCCATAGAGCCACCCAGCCAGGGCTGTCTCTTTAACTTATAATTTTGTGGAAGCACTAATACTGAATACATGGTTGTCCTCAATTAGCATTGTAACGAAAACATTTCCCCACAGGAAGTCTTTGTCACCTTCTTTCAAGGCTGTGAATCCACAGAGGGTATGTGCGTCACTTTGCTCAAACTAGACACCAGGCTGGACCCCATACTTGATATTACTGCCTTAGTAGGTTCCCAGAAACAGGTCAAAGGGAGTAATTTTATGATTATTTATATATATATATTTAATATTTATATATTTATATTAAATATATATATTAAATATATATTTAATATTTATATATAAATATATATATATTAAATATATATATATATTTTTTCCCCCTGAGGTGAGAAGCAGGAAGGCAGAGAAACAGATTTCTGCATGTGCCTGACTGGGATCCACCCGGCATGCCCACTAGGGGCGATGCTCTGCCCGTCTGGGGCATTGCTCCATTGCAACCAAAGCCATTCTAGCACCTGAGGCTGAGGCCATGAGCTGTCCTCAGTGCCTGGGCCAACTTTGCTCCAATGAAGCTTTGGCTGCAGGAGGGGAAGAGAAAGGGGGAAGGGTGGAGAAGCAGATAGGTGCTTCTCCTGTGTGCTCTGGCCAGGAATTGAACCGGGCCAATGCAGTTTATGATTCTTATTACATGGTGCCTAATATCTTTTCTGGGATTGTGTAGTTTACACCTTTTCTTATCAGCCTCATTTGGCTTTCCTAAAAATTAAAAAAAGTTGTCTTTCATAGTAAAGATATCATATATATCCTCATTAAAGAACATTTGGGACATGCAGATAGAGACAAAGGAGAAAATCACAGTCCCGTAAACAGAAACACAGCTTCTACCACCACTTTTCCACTGATGCACTTCCTTCCCATAGTTCTGTGTGCATGTGTATATAATTTTAAAAAACATGGATATGGTGTTAGAATTTTGTGGAACTATTTTAGATCTAAGACACCTCGTGTTTTGGAGTATGCAGGAGAAAACTTTTTATTGGCTTATCCTGTTTTCCCCTTTGTTTTTTCTTTGTTTTTTTCCTTCTGTTTTTCCCTTTGATTACTGCTCTCGGTGACATAGTCACCGAGAGTTGGAGCCTGGTCAGTTCCTTCCATGGATGCTGAGTGTCAGGGCACAATGTGGAAAGTGTAGTGTAAGGCCAGTGGCAATGACCATCCAAGTTCACCCTGAATTCAGGTAGACGGTAAAGGAACTGTGGAGCCAGAGGATGATGGGCCATTCTGTTTATTAAAGTTTCTCAGCAGCAGATGAGCAAGCAGGCAGGGAAAACTGCTTTCCTCTCTCTCTCTCTCTCTCTCTCTCTCTCTCTCTCTGGTCTCATAAACTAAATAAGCCAGGGCAGGGGAGGGGTAACCCCTTCCCCAGCAAACAATGGCCTCTCCCAATGGTGGCAGCTAATCTGCAGTCTACAATCTGCCACCCTGAGGGCAAGCACCTGCAGCCTTACAAAGACTATACACACATGGCACTGCCCCAAACTCATGCACTGTTGGTCAAATAAGTTTGTAAATATGATATATATGTTTGCTCGCTTGTAGTTTGCATTAGGTGTGGGGGACAGGCTGAAAGCAGGCAGGGTCCTTATAGCCTAAGGCTTAGTTTTAAGACAGCTTTTCCACACAGCCTTGACTGTTGCATGATAGGGGGTAGTGCACTTTCATGAAGAATCCCATTATGCCTCAGATACTCAGATAAGTGACTTTGTATCAGAGACTTCCTTGTTTGTATATTGAATTAAAGGATTTGATGTCTACACTATAAAATGGGGCAGAGGAGGCCATGCTAGAGGAAAGGAGAGAAAGGCCACAATGGAGGAGAGGAGAAGCAACCAAAATAGCGAAGTGCTAAAGGAGAAGCCAGTTTGTGCAAGAGAGAAGGATATGGGGAAACAGAGGTGAATAAGGTTGGTGAGGTAGAAACCTTGGATTATAGGAAACTCGGATAAGTCAGTGGCTTTGGGAGCCCTGAATGAAAAGGGAAGTTGTTTTCTCACTGTGTGTATTTCTTGCCCGCCGGGTGCAAGCTAGGATTAAAGCTAATGGCCCACCAGTTCTTGGCTCTGTTGTTTCATTACCATCTGTCTGAATCACATGCAAAGCTGCATGGGCCAGGCAGCTGTGATAGTGGTCATGACTACCAGCCATACATGCACCAATCAAGCAAAGTGCAAGGCAAGCAAGCCTAACATACTTGTTTGCCCACACGGGGCCTGAGATTCTTGAACACAAATTTTCACTCTTGACTCCTCCTACCTAAACTCTATTCTGGAAAATGATTAGAAAGGTTAGGTATTAGACAATTCAGCTTTATACTGTAATCCAATTCATTGATCCTGGTTACAAGCAGTTTGAGGAGGGGTTGTGTGTGTGTGGCAGGAACACAGAGAGAGGGACAGATAGAGACAAACAGGCAGGAGAGACGAGAAGCATCAATTCTTTGTTGTGATACCTTAATTGTTCATTGATTGCTTTCTCATATGTTCCTTGATGGGGGGGGGGTACAGCAGAGCGAGTGAACTCTTGCTCAAGCCGGTGACATTGGGTTCAAGCCAAAGCAGAATATTTTTCTCCTTAAAAATTAATTTATAGCCTGACCAGGCAGTGGCACAGTGGATAGAGCATCGGACTGGGATACGGAGGACCCAGGTTCGAGACCCCAAGGTCGCCAGCTTGACCGTGGGCTCATCTGGATTCACCAAAACTCACCAGCTTGGACCCAAGTTCACTGGCTCCAGCAAGGGGTTACTTGGTCTGCTGAAGGTCCACGGTCAAGGAACATATGAGAAAGCAATCAATGAACAACTAAGGTATCACAACAAAAAACTGATAAGTGATGCTTCTCATTTCTCTCCATTCCTGTCTTTCTGTCCCTATCTATCCCTCTCTGACTCTCTCTCTGTCTCTGTAATAAAAAAAAGTCTGAGAATCCTTATGAAAGTTTCTGAATAAAAGACAATTAAAAAATTAATTTATATAAATTATATCTTCCATTTCTACTATCATAGATCTTACCTTCAAGCTCTGGTTACTTGGCTGAGACAACCTTAAGAAATAATGTTGCCCTGACCTGTTGGCTCAGTAGTAGAGCTTTGGCCCAGGGTGTGGATGTCCCAGGTTCAATTTCTGGTCAGGGCACACAGAAACATCCATCTGCTTCTCCACTCCTCCCCCTCTCACTTCTCTCTCTCTCTCTCTCTCTCTCTCTCTCTCTCTCTGGCTTTTCCCCTCCTGCAGTCATAGCTGGATTGGTGAGTTGCTCCAGGCACTGAGGGATGGATCCATGGCCTCTGCCTAAAGCACTAAGAGCTCTGTTGCTGAGCAACAGAGCAACACTCCAGATGGGCAGAGCATTACCCACTTCTGGGCTTGCCAAGTGGATCCTGGTAGGAGTGTATGTGGGAGTCTGTCTCTGTCTCCTCTTCTCTCTCTGAATTAAAAAAAAAGGAAAAGAAAATCACAGTTGTTGGTCAAGTAAGCTCGTAAATATAATATATATGTTTGCTCGCCTGACCAGGCGGTGGCGCAGTGCATAGAGTGTCAAACTGGGATGGAGAGGACCCAGGTTCGAGACCCTGAGGTCGCCAGCTTGAGCGTGGGCTCATCTGGCTTGAGCAAAAAGCTCACCAGCTTGGACCCAAGGTCGCTGGCTTGAGCAAGGGGTTACTCAGTCTGCTGAAGGCCCATGGTCAAGGGACATAATGAGAAAGCAATCAATGAACAACTAAGGTGTCGCAACAAAAAACTGATGATTGATGCTTCTCATCTCTCTCCATTCTTTTTTTTTTTCACTTTTGTAATCTATTATTTATTTATTTGTTTATTTTTTGTATTTTTCTGAAGCTGGAAGCGGGGAGAGACAGCCAGACAGACTCCCGCATGCGCCCGACCAGGATCCACCTGGCGCACCCACCAGGGGCGATGCTCTGCCCACCAGGGGGCAATGCTCTGCCCATCTGGGACGTCGCTCTGTTGTGACCAGAGCCACTCTAGCGCCTGGGGCAGAGGCCAAGGAGCCATCCCCAGCGCCCGGGCCATCTTTGCTCCAATGGAGCCTTGGCTGCGGGAGGGGAAGAGAGAGACAGAGAAGGAGGAGAGGGGGAGGGGTGGAGAAGCAGATGGGCGCTTCTCCTGTGTGCCCTGGTCAGAAATTGAACCCAGGACTTCTGCACGCCAGGCCAACGCTCTACCACTGAGCCAACCGGCCAGGGCCTCTCTCTCCATTCTTGTCTGTCTCTATCTATCCCTCTCTCTGACTCTCTCTGTCAAATAATATATATATATATATATATATATATATATATATATATATATATATATATATTATTTGACAGAGAGAGTCAGAGAGAGGGATAGATAGAGACAGACAAGAATGGAGAGAGAGGCCCTGGCTGGTTGGCTCAGTGGTAGAGCGTTGGCCTGGCGTGCAGAAGTCCTGGGTTCAATTCCTGACCAGGGCACACAGGAGAAGCGCCCATCTGCTTCTCCACCCCTCCCCCTCTCCTCCTTCTCTGTCTCTCTCTTCCCCTCCCGCAGCCAAGGCTCCATTGGAGCAAAGATGGCCCGGGCGCTGGGGATGGCTCCTTGGCCTCTGCCCCAGGCGCTAGAGTGGCTCTGGTCACAACAGAGCAACGTCCCAGATGGGCAGAGCATTGCCCCCTGGTGGGCAGAGCATCGCCCCTGGTGGGCACGCCAGGTGGATCCTGGTCAGGCGCATGCGGGAGTCTGTCTGACTGTCTCTCCCCGCTTCCAGCTTCAGAAAAATACAAAAAATAAATAAATAAATAAATAAAAAATAGATTACAAAAGTGAAAAAAAAAAAGAATGGAGAGAGATGAGAAGCATCAATCATCAGTTTTTTGTTGCGACACCTTAGTTGTTCATTGATTGCTTTCTCATATGTCCCTTGACCATGGGCCTTCAGCAGACTGAGTAACCCCTTGCTCAAGCCAGCAACCTTGGGTCCAAGCTGGTGAGCTTTTTGCTCAAGCCAGATGAGCCCACGCTCAAGCTGGGGACCTCAGGGTCTCGAACCTGGGTCCTCTCCATCCCAGTTTGACACTCTATGCACTGCGCCACCGCCTGGACAGGCGAGCAAACATATATATTATATTTACGAGCTTACTTGACCAACAACTGTGATTTTCTTTTCCTTTTTTTTTAATTCAGAGAGAGAAGAGGAGACAGAGACAGACTCCCACATACACTCCTACCAGGATCCACTTGGCAAGCCCAGAAGTGGGTAATGCTCTGCCCATCTGGAGTGTTGCTCTGTTGCTCAGCAACAGAGCTCTTAGTGCTTTAGGCAGAGGCCATGGATCCATCCCTCAGTGCCTGGAGCAACTCACCAATCCAGCTATGACTGCAGGAGGGGAAAAGCCAGAGAGAGAGAGAGAGAGAGAGAGAGAGAGAGAAGTGAGAGGGGGAGGAGTGGAGAAGCAGATGGATGTTTCTGTGTGCCCTGACCAGAAATTGAACCTGGGACATCCACACCCTGGGCCAAAGCTCTACTACTGAGCCAACAGGTCAGGGCAACATTATTTCTTAAGGTTGTCTCAGCCAAGTAACCAGAGCTTGAAGGTAAGATCTATGATAGTAGAAATGGAAGATATAATTTATATAAATTAATTTTTTAATTGTCTTTTATTCAGAAACTTTCATAAGGATTCTCACACTTTTTTTTATTACAGAGACAGAGAGAGAGTCAGAGAGGGATAGATAGGGACAGAAAGACAGGAATGGAGAGAAATGAGAAGCATCACTTATCAGTTTTTTGTTGTGATACCTTAGTTGTTCATTGATTGCTTTCTCATATGTTCCTTGACCGTGGACCTTCAGTAGACCAAGTAACCCCTTGCTGGAGCCAGTGAACTTGGGTCCAAGCTGATGAGTTTTGGTGAATCCAGATGAGCCCACGGTCAAGCTGGCGACCTTGGGGTCTCGAACCTGGGTCCTCCGTATCCCAGTCCGATGCTCTATCCACTGTGCCACTGCCTGGTCAGGCTATAAATTAATTTTTAAGGAGAAAAATATTCTGCTTTGGCTTGAACCCAATGTCACCGGCTTGAGCAAGAGTTCACTCGCTCTGCTGTACCCCCCCCCCCATCAAGGCACATATGAGAAAGCAATCAATGAACAATTAAGGTGCCACAACAAAGAATTGATGCTTCTTGTCTCTCCTGCCTGTTTGTCCCTATCTGTCCCTCTCTCTGTGTTCCTGCCACACACACACAACCCCTCCCCAAACTGCTTGTAACCAGGATCAATGAATTGGATTACAGTATAAAGCTGAATTGTCTAATACCTAACCTTTCTAATCATTTTCCAGAATAGAGTTTAGGTAGGAGGAGTCAAGAGTGAAAATTTGTGTTCAAGAATCTCAGGCCACGTGTTGGGCAAACAAGTATGTTAGGCTTGCTTGCCTTGCACTTTGCTTGATTGGTGCATGTATGGCTGGTAGTCATGACCACTATCACAGCTGCCTGGCCCATGCAGCTTTGCATGTGATTCAGACAGATGGTAATGAAACAACAGAGCCAAGAACTGGTGGGCTTTAATCCTAGCTTGCACCCGGCGGGCAAGAAATACACACAGTGAGAAAACACTTCCCTTTTCATTCAGGGCTCCCAAAGCCACTGACTTATCCGAGTTTCCTATAATCAAAGGTTTCTACCTCACCAACCTTATTCACCTCTGTTCCCCATATCCTTCTCTCTGCACAAACTGGCTTCTCCTTTAGCACTTCGCTATTTTGGTTGCTTCTCCTCTCCTCCATGTGGCCTTTCTCTCCTTTCCTCTAGCATGGCCTCCTCTGCCCCATTTTATAGTGTAGACATCAAATCCTTTAATTCAATATACAAACAAGGAAGTCTCTGATACAAAGTCACTTATCTGAGTATCTGAGGCATAATGGGATTCTTCATGAAAGTGCACTACCCCCTATCATGCAACAGTCAAGGCTGTGTGGAAAAGCTGTCTTAAAACTAAGCCTTAGGCTATAAGGACCCTGCCTGCTTTCAGCCTGTCCCCCACACCTAATGCAAACTACAAGCGAGCAAACATATATATCATATTTACAAACTTATTTGACCAACAGTGCATGAGTTTGGGGCAGTGCCATGTGTGTATAGTCTTTGTAAGGCTGCAGGTGCTTGCCCTCAGGGTGGCAGATTGTAGACTGCAGATTAGCTGCCACCATTGGGAGAGGCCATTGTTTGCTGGGGGAAGGGGTTACCCCTCCCCTGCCCTGGCTTATTTAGTTTATGAGACCAGAGAGAGAGAGAGAGAGAGAGAGAGAGAGAGAGAGGAAAGCAGTTTTCCCTGCCTGCTTACTCATCTGCTGCTGAGAAACTTTAATAAACAGAATGGCCCATCATCCTCTGGCTCCACAGTTCCTTTACCGTCTACCTGAATTCAGGGTGAACTTGGATGGTCATTGCCACTGGCCTTACACTACACTTTCCACATTGTGCCCTGACACTCAGCATCCATGGAAGGAACTGACCAGGCTCCAACTCTCGGTGACTATGTCACCGAGAGCAGTAATCAAAGGGAAAAACAGAAGGAAAAAACAAAGGGGAAAACAGGATAAGCCAATAAAAAGTTTTCTCCTGCATACTCCAAAACACGAGGTGTCTTAGATCTAAAATAGTTCCACAAAATTCTAACACCATATCCATGTTTTTAAAAATTATATACACATGCACACAGAACTATGGGAAGGAAGTGCATCAGTGGAAAAGTGGTGGTAGAAGCTGTGTTTCTGTTTACGGGACTGTGATTTTCTCCTTTGTCTCTATCTGCATGTCCCAAATGTTCTTTAATGAGGATATATATGATATCTTTACTATGAAAGACAACTTTTTTTAATTTTTAGGAAAGCCAAATGAGGCTGATAAGGAAAGGTGTAAACTACACAATCCCAGAAAAGATATTAGGCACCATGTAATAAGAATCATAAACTGCATTGGCCCGGTTCAATTCCTGGCCAGAGCACACAGGAGAAGCACCTGTCTGCTTCTCCACCCTTCCCCCTTTCTCTTCCCCTCCTGAAGCCAAAGCTTCATTGGAGCAAAGTTGGCCCAGGCACTGAGGACGGCTCATGGCCTCAGCCTCAGGTGCTAGAATGGCTTTGGTTGCAATGGAGCAATGCCCCAGACGGGCAGAGCATCGCCCCTAGTGGGCATGCCGGGTGGATCCCAGTCAGGCACATGCAGAAATCTGTTTCTCTGCCTTCCTGCTTCTCACCTCAGGGGGGAAAAATATATATATATATTTAATATATATATTTATATATAAATATTAAATATATATTTAATATATATATTTAATATAAATATATAAATATTAAATATATATATATAAATAATCATAAAATTACTCCCTTTGACCTGTTTCTGGGAACCTACTAAGGCAGTAATACCAAGTATGGGGTCCAGCCTGGTGTCTAGTTTGAGCAAAGTGAAGCACATACCCTCTGTGGATTCACAGCCTTGAAAGAAGGTGACAAAGACTTCCTGTGGGGAAATGTTTTCGTTACAATGCTAATTGAGGACAACCATTGTAAAGCCAGGAGGCAGGGCCAGGGCCACTATCACAGCAGCCTTCTGGTCCATGCAGGTTCGCATTGGATTCGGACAGTCGGCAAAGAAACAGCGGAGCCAAAAACTGGTGGGCCATAGTCTTTAATTCTAGCTTTGCACCCGGCGGGCAAGTAAAAATACACACTGGGCTCCAAAACCCAGTCACATTCAGTGCTCACAAAGCTACTGACTTATCCGAGTTTCCTAGAATCAAAGGTTTCTAGCTCCCCAGACTTATTCACCTCTGTTCCCCATCTCCTTTCCTTATCCCAGATACAAACTCTACACAAACTGGCATCTCACTCAGCACTCCGCCATCTTGGCTGCTTCTCCTGGCCTCCTCCACGTGGCCTTACTCTGCTCTCCTCTGCTCTCTCTTCTAATCTCAGGAACCAAGAGCCCAAGCTCCCACTTCGTCCCCATTTTATAATGTAGCAATCCAAACTCTTAATCCAATATACAAAACAGGGAAGTCTCTAATACAAAGTCACTTCTCTGAGGCATGATTGGATTGTACTGCCCTACATCAAAAAGGGTAGGAAAGGCTTAATCCCAAAACCAAGCCCCACGCTACAAGGATTCCGCCTGCCTTTAGCCCACCCCAACACACATTAATATCACCTGGGCAACGGCCTCTTTAACAAAGTGAGCATAATACATTTTATCTGCCCAACAACCATGTATTCAGTATTAGTGCTTCCACAAAATTATAAGTTAAAGAGACAGCCCTGGCTGGGTGGCTCTATGGATAGAGTGCTGACCAGGCAGCCAAGGTCTCAAGTTCGATCCCTAGTTAGGGCACATACGAGAAGCAATCAGTGAGTGCACAACTAAATGGAACAAGTTGATGCTTCTCTGAGTGAAATTGGAAGATGCTACGCTGACAGCTTTGACAATGAAGGAAGAGGTCGTGAACCACACAATACAGGCAGCCGCTAGGAACTGGAAAAGGATTCTTTTTATTTTTTTACTTTTTTTACAGAGATAGAGAGAGAGTCAGAGAGAGGGATAGATAGGGTCAGACAGGCAGGAATGGAGAGAGATGAGAAGCATCAATCATCAGTTTCTCGCCACAACACTTCAGCTGTTTATTCATTGCTTTCTCACATGTGCCTTGACCGTGGGGCTACAGTAGACCGAGTAACCCCTTGCTTGAGCCAGCAACCTTGGGTCCAAGCTGGTGAGCTTTGCTCAAACCAGATGAGCCCGCACTCAAGCTGGCAACCCTGGGGTCTCAAACCTGGGTCCTCTGCATCCCAGTCCGATGCTCCATCCACTGCGCCACCTCCCAGTCAGGCTGAAAAAGGATTCCAAGGCCCTGGGGTCTCGAACCTGGGTCCTCTGCATCCCAGTTCGATGCTCCATCCACTATGCCACCGCCCAGTCAGGCTGAAAAAGGATTCTGCCCTCACAACCTCTAGAAAGAACCAGCCCTGCTAATACCTTAATTTTAGGACAGTGAGACTGATTTTGGACTTCTTACCTCCAGTACAGTAAAATAATAAATGTAAGTTGTCTTAAGCCACTAGTCTGTGATGGTTTTGTTAGAACAGCAATAGGAAACTAATAACTCTGAAAGACAATACTATAAATGATTTGTTAGAATGGTGGAATGGTGTCTTTTTTTTTTTTTTGAAAGAGAGAGAGAGAGAGAGAGAGAGAGAGAGAATAGAAAAAAAGGCAGGGGGAGGAGTAAGAAGCACAAACTATAAGTATTACTTCTTATATGTGCCTTGACTGGGCAAGCCTGGGGTTTCAAACCAGCGACCTCAGGATTCCAGGTCTATAATTTATCCACTGCACCACCACAGGTCAGGATGGAATGATGTCTGTTGGTCAAATAAGTTTTAAAATATGATATATGTTTGCTCGCTTATAGTTAGCATTGGGTATGGGGGGACAGGCTGTAAGCAGGCAGGGTAGTTATAGCCTAAGGCTCAGTTTTAAGACTAAACTTTTCCCCTCACCCTTGACTGCTTGTATGATGTGGGGTGGTACACTCTCATGAGGAATCCCATTATGCCTCAGATAAGTGACTTTGTATCAGAGACTTCCTTGTTTGTATATTGGATTAAAGGTTTTGATTTCTACACTAAAGTGGGGCAGAACCAGGAGCTTGCTCTCTCTCAGTTCCTGAGATTAGCATTAGAGAGGAGAGCAGAGAAAGGCCACATGGAGGAGAGGAGAGGTAGCCAAGATGGAAGAATGCTGAAGAAGCCACTTTGTGCAGAGTTTGTGCAGAGAGAAGGAAATGGGGAACAGAGGTGAATAAGGCTGGTGAGGTAGAAACCTTTGATTATAGGAAACTTGGATAGGTCAGTAGCTTTGTGAGCACTGAATGAGTGGGTTTTGGAGCCCAGTGTGTGTTTTTACTTGCTCGCCGGGTACAAGCTAGGATTAAAGCTAATGGCCCACCAGTTCTTGGCTTCGTTGTTTTATTACTGTCTGTTTGAATCAAATGCAAACCTGCATGGACCAGGTGGCTGTGATGGTGGCTGTGCCTACTGGCTTTACAGTGTCTTAGCTCAGGCCACTATAACACAATACTATAGACTGAGGGGCTAGAAGTCTGAAATCTTGGTCAGGTTCTTTTTTTTTTTTTTTTTTAAGTGAGAGGATGAGAGATAGACCAACTCCTGCATGCACCCTGACTGGATCCACCTGGCAACCCTGTCTGGGGCCAATGCTCAAACCAACCAAGCCACTGGCTGTGGGAGGGAGAGAAGGGGAAGGAGCAGGAGAGAAGTAGATGGTGGCTTCTCTTGCGTGCCCTGACCGGGAATGGAATCTGGGACGTCTATACACCTATCCACTGAGCAAACTGGCCAGGGCCAGGGTCAGGTTCTTAACCCTCCTCCTGGTTAGATCCTCACATGGTCTTTCTTGGTGTGTGCATGCAGAGAGCACAACCTTGGTGTGGGCTGGGACTGTTTCATCTGCCTGTGTAGTAAAAAACAACCTCACCCAAAGAGAGGTCTGACATTTACCCTTGGCTTCTGGAACATAGTCTCTAAATCCTTGCAATGTCATGTCAGATTGGAGTATCTTTATTTAGGGTGAGGGATGGCCACCCAAGATAAACTAACAATACAATTTAGGGTGGGACTGCTCATCCTGGGTAAACTAACAATGTGATTAAGGGTGGGGTTTTGAGTCACACAGTAGCAGCTGGCCCTCCAGAGAGACTGGAGGCTGGAGATGTCAGCAACATAAAAACATGATGTAAAGCCAGTAGCCATGGCCACCATCACAGCCACCTGGCCCATGCAGGTTCGCATTTGATTCGGACAGACGGTAATAAAACAATGGAGCCAAGAGCTGGTGGGCCATTACCTTTAATCCTAGCTTGCACTTGGTGGGCAAGAAATACACACAGTGGGAAAACACTTCCCTTTCCATTTAGGGCTCCCAAAGCCACTGACCTATTTGAGTTTACTATAATCAAAGGTTTCTACCTCACCAGCCCTATTCACCTCTGTTCTCCATCTCCTTCTCTCTGCACAAACTGGCTTCTCCTTCAGCACTCCGCTATCTTGGCTGCTTCTCCTCTCCTCCACGTGGCCTTTCTCTGCTCTCCCCCAGCATAGACTCCTCAATCCCATTTTATTTTATTTTTTTTAATTTTTATTTATTTATTTTTTTATAATTTTATTTTTTTAATGGGGTGACATCAATAAATCAGGATACATATATTCAAAGATAACAAGTCCAGGTTATCTTGTCGTTCAATTATGTTGCATACCCACCACCCAAAGTCAGATTGTCCTCCGTCACCCTCTATCTTGTTCTCTCTGTGCCCCTCCCCCTCCCCCTTTCCCTCCCCCATTCCCCCCTCCCCCCCGTAACCACCACACTCTTATCAATGTCTCTTAGTTTCACTATTATGTCCCACCTACGTATGGAATAATACAGTTCCTGGTTTTTTCTGATTTACTTATTTCGCTTCGTATCATGTTATCAAGATCCCACCATTTTGCTGTAAATGTTCCGATGTCATCATTTCTTATGGCTGAGTAGTATTCCATAGTGTATATGTGCCACATCTTCTTTATCCAGTCATCTATTGATGGGCTTTTTGGTTGTTTCCATGTCCTGGCCACTGTGAACAATGCTGCAATAAACATGGGGCTGCATGTGTCTTTACGTATCAATGTTTCTGAGTTTTGGGGATATATACCCAGTAGAGGAATTGCTGGGTCATAAGGTAGTTCTATTTTCAGTTTTTTGAGGAACCACCATACTTTCTTCCATAATGGTTGTACTACTTTACATTCCCAACAGTGGATGAGGGTTCCTTTTTCTCCACAGCCTCTCCAACATTTGCTATTACCTGACTTGCTAATAACAGCTAATCGAACAGGTGTGAGGTGGTATCTCATTGCCGTTTTGATTTGCATTTCTCTAATAGCTAAAGAAGATGAGCATCTTTTCATATATCTGTTGGCCATTTGTATTTCTTCCTGGGAGAAGTGTCTATTCATATCCTCTTCCCATTTTTTTATTGGATTGTTTGTTTGTTTGTTGTTGAGTTTTATGAGTTCTTTGTATATTTTGGATATTAGGCCCTTATCTGAGCTGTTGTTTGAAAATATCATTTCCCATTTAGTTGGCTTTCTGTTTATTTTGTTATCAGTTTCCCTTGCTGAGCAAAAACTTCTTAGTCTGATGTAGTCCCATTCATTAATTTTTGCCTTCACTTCTCTTGCCATTGGAGTCAAATTCATAAAATGCTCTTTTTTTTTTTTTTTTTTTTTTTAAATTTATTTATTTATTTATTTATTTTTTTTAACAGAGGCAGAGATAGACAGGGACAGACAGACAGGAACGGAGAGAGAGATGAGAAGCATCAATCATTAGTTTTTCGTTGCACGTTGCGACTTCTTAGTTGTTCATTGATTGCTTTCTCATATATGCCTTGACCGTGGGCCTTCAGCAGACCGAGTAACCCCTTGCTGGAGCCAGCGACCTTGGGTCCAAGCTGGTGAGCTTTACTCAAGCCAGATGAGCCCGCGCTCAAGCTGGCGACCGCGGAGTCTCGAACCTGGGTCCTTCCGCATCCCAGTCCGACGCTCTATCCACTGCACCACCACCTGGTCAGGCCATAAAATGCTCTTTAAA
The DNA here is from genome assembly GCF_036850765.1 of Saccopteryx bilineata. NCBI lineage: Eukaryota > Metazoa > Chordata > Mammalia > Chiroptera > Emballonuridae > Saccopteryx > Saccopteryx bilineata. The sequence goes on from NC_089493.1 coordinate 133,161,552, forward strand.
ACCCAGGTCCATGAGTTGAGTACCTATGTCTTCTTCTATGTACTTAATTGTTTCAGGTCTTATGTTTAGATCTTTGATCCATTTTGAGTTAATTTTTGTACAGGGGGAGAGACTGTAGTCCAGTTTCATTCTTTTGCATGTGGCTTTCCAGTTTTCCCAGCACCATTTATTGAAGAGGCTTTCTTTTCTCCATTGTGTGTTGTTGGCCCCTTTATCAAAAATTATTTGACTATATATATGTGGCTTTATTTCTGGACTTTCTATTCTGTTCCATTGGTCTGAGTGTCTATTTTTCTGCCAATACCATGCTGTTTTGATTGTCGTGGCCCTATAATAGAGTTTGAAGTCAGGTATTGTTATGCCCCCAGCTTCATTCTTTTTCTTTAGGATTGCTTTGGCTATTCGGGGTTTTTTATAGTTCCATATAAATCTGATGATTTTTTGCTCTATTTCTTTAAAAAAACGTCATTGGAAGTTTGATGGGAATTGCATTAAATTTGTATATTGCTTTGGGTAATATAGCCATCTTGATTATATTTATTCTTCCTAGCCAAGAACAAGGTATATTCTTCCATCTCATTATATCTTTTTCAATTTCCCTTAACAATGGTTTATAGTTTTCATTATATAAGTCCTTTACATTCTTTGTTATGTTTATTCCTAAGTATTTTATTTTTTTTGTTGCAATCGTGAAGGGGATTATTCTTTTGAGTTCCTTCTCAGTTGTTTCATTGTTGGCATATAGAAAGGCTATTGACTTCTGTATGTTAATTTTGTATCCTGCGACCTTACTGTATTGGCTTATTGTTTCTAGTAGTCTTTTTGTGGATTCTTTGGGATCAACCCCATTTTATAGTGCAGAAATCAAAACCTTTAATCCAATATACAAACAAGGAAGTCTCTGATACAAAGTCACTTATTTGAGGCATAATGGGATTCCTCATGAAAGTGCAACACCCCACATCATGCAACAGTCAAAGGTGTGGGGAAAAGCTTAGTTTTGAAAAGATCTTAGTATTAAAAAGGTGGGAAAGGTTTAGTCTTAAAACTAAGCCTTAGGCTATAATGACCCTGCATGCTTACAGCCTGTCTCCCACACCCAATGTCAACTATATATATGTGAGCAAACATATATATCTTATTTACAAACTTATTTGACCAACATTCCACTCCTTTTGCTCACTTCACAATCTAAAGCACAAGTATTCCTGCATAAGGAAATTAAGCACATTACACAAATTACAACAACATTTTAAATTATACAATTTCAACGATTACGAAGGTACATATTTCACAAGCCTCTGAGCACTTTGCCAAAAGCGCAAAATGTCCTTAGCTCTCTATTGGGCAGATAAAATATATTATGCTCACTTTGTTAAAGACGGCGCTGCCCACGAGGAGGCCGTCGCCCAGGTGATATTAATGTGTGTTGAGAATCCTTGTAGCCTGGGGCTTGGTTTTGGGATTAAGCCTTTCCTACCCTTTTTGATGTGGGGTGGTACAATCCAATCATGCCTCAGAGAAGTGACTCTACTGGAAACTTTCCTATTTTGTATATTGGATTAGAGGTTGTGAAGCTACAGTATAAAATGGGGGCAGAACGGAGTTTGGGCGCTTGGTTCCTGAGATTATCATTAGAAGAGAGAAGCAGCCAAGATGGTGGAGTGCTGAGTGAGATGCCAGTTTGTGTAGAGTTTGTAACGTGGGAGAAGGAGATGGGGAACAGAGGAGAATAAGTCTGGTGAGCTAGAAACCTTTGATTCTAGGAAACTCGGATAAGTCAGTAGCTTTGTGAGCACTGAATGTGACTGGGTTTTGGAGCCCAGTGTGTTTTTACTTGCCCGCTGGGTGCAAGCTAGAATTAAAGACTATGGCCCACCAGTTTTTGGCTCTGTTGTTTCATTACCGACTGTCCGAATTCAATGCGAACCTGCATGGGCTGGGCTGCTGTGATAGTGGCCCTGGCCTTGGCTTCTGGCTTTACACCCTCTTTCTAGCCATTTGAAAAGCTTCCCAGGGAAGAGGGAGGGCCTCCAGCAAAGCTGCCCCCCAACTACATCAGGGTATTTCACATTGTCCAAAATTCATAAGTCCATCCAATGAAGGAGCGAGTGTCCACTCCAGTCGTAGTCCAGGAATCAGTCCAAGCACATGGGGCCTCAGCCAGCCCCCTCATCCTTGCCGTCCTGGCAGGCCTTACACTGTCCCAAAGAGGAGTATGTGGCAGTGGCAGTCAGCATTTCCATCTTTGCTCCTGATAGCATGATGGCATTCACCCCTATGTCCCAAAATTGCAGACCTACCAGGGACGTAGTAGGTATTCCTTGCCGCTGGGCTCTCATCTTCTGGAGACTGCGGATCAAAACTCAAGCTCGATTCTCCTCATCCTCCAAAGAGGAACTGAAAACATCAGCTCTCACTGCCGGGCTTGAGCCCCGGGCCACCACTGCCTTCTGCTCTGCAGACCTTGCAGCCCCAGCCCCAGCCTTAGCCCCAGCCGCCTGCCACTGCTGGCTCCCCACAAAGTCCAGGGAAATCTACAACTCATGAACCTGTGATTCCTTCTCCAGCTGCTGCTCCATTTCCAAGTGAATCTCACGAATCTGGTTGACCTCCTTCAGTGCTTGCTCCAGCTCCAAGGTCGGCATCTCTTTCTCCCACGTTTGTCCCAGCTCCTTTCACTGCTCAGTTTGCAGGTCCTGGGCAGCATCTTCCACAGAACCCTTGGTTTCCTCATGCATGGCTGTAAAAGTTAGCCAGCCTACAGCCTTCAAATGGACAGCCATGGGGAACCATAACAGCAGCCAGTCCTCTACCTCACCACTCAAAGGTGGTGGTGGCTCCATACCGATCTGTATTGAATCCTGCTACAGACTACACCAAATGTAAAGCCAGTAGCCACAGCCATCATCACAGCTGCCTGGCCCATGCAGGTTCGCATTTGATTTGGATTTTATATGCTTTCTGATAATCATCCCTTTTGAAATCTTTTACATGTATAAAAACTTGTAAACTACACAAGAGGGTACTTTTAGTGAAGGTAATTTCATTTAGCTTCTCTCCTTATCCCAAGCTAACCATTTCGTTGTGGCAACAAAGGTGGGTGGTAGATGTAAGGTATTTTTCCCCACTGAGGAAGAAGGAAAGGCATAGCCACGAAGTGTGGAATAATAAAAGCTTTATTCAGAGCGCTTCCCAGATGATGTTCTTTGGTCCGGGGGACAGGGGCCAGAGAAGTCACAGGGATTTTCCCATTTGGGGGTAATTTATAGGATCGGCAGGGTGAAGGTGAGTTGATATGACGTTGTGAAATCTCACTGGCTGACAGACATTTGCTCTTTTCCAAAGGATTCCTGGGAAGTTTATTTTGGTGCCCAAGGGTGTGGGCAGTTCCAGCCAATGTTCTTGGGTCTTGTTTCTCATGTGAGGAGAAACAACCCCTATTGCCAACCAACTTCACATTCTGACCTTTTATGTTAGATAGGGGTGCCGCTATTTGTCTGGATACTTCCTGCTGATTAGGGATGTCGGAGGGAAGGGAGGTCAGAAGGTGGTGGCTTTGAGGGGAGTCATGAGAAATATCTGTTTGACCATGACTTGAGAAACTTTGCAGATGCGATCCTGTAAAAATTTTAAGAAAGAAGCAAATATGAGGAATATGTTGATAATTAGAAGAGGATTTAGGATAGGGGCAGCCCAGGTGAGGATGAGTGGCTGCCATCGGGAGTTAAGTGGGTTTTAGAAGGAGAGGTCCTTGTGCAGTTTCTCTTGCAGATGGTGGAGGACCCCAATGCTTTCTTCCATTGGGCCAGTCTCATTGAACAGCATTGCTTCTTGCTTTAGCTCACTCTGGATGCAGGTTGCTGGTGGGAGGGACAGGAGAAACAGGGGGATCTGCAGGTCCCAACCTTTTGATGAGCCGGAGATGGTTAGGTCCCAGTGGTTTTGACTGCCAGCAGTCCTGCATGGGGGCAAGCTTGAGGTGAGAGACATGGTCAGAAATGAGGGTAGTATTGATTATGGGGGAGCCCTGGGTAGTGAGGCAGATGTTTTCAGCTGGATAGTGGCTTTGAGACTTTGTAGAATGTCCCAACCCACGAGGGGTACAGGGCATGATGGCATAACTAAGAAGGAGTGTGAAAAGGGGATTCTGTCCAAACTGCATGTCAGGGGTAGCATGCTAAGAGGAAGGAAAGGGTCCCATCCACTCCCATAACTGAGACCTGTGAGGGAACTAGAAGTCCAGTGTGATGACAAAACAGAGAAGGTAGCCCCCGTGTCCACAGGAAATGAGATGGACTTACCAACTAGTTGCAGCATTACCCTGGGCTCAGTGAGGATGATGGGGGTCTCCAAGTCCAGTCCGTGTCAGTCATCCATGAGGCCTAGGAGTTTGAGCGATGGGCCCGCCTGGCTGGCTTGACATCCCATTTGGGTGGCTTGTCCTTTATGTAGAGGCATGAGGAAAAGCCTGTTGCCCAAAAGGAGCAATCACTCCACCAGTGACCAGGCTGCTTTCAGTCAGGGCAGGGCTAATTGGGCACTGCTGGGACCAGTGACCATCTTTGCCACATTGAAAGCAAGCTCCTGGTGAGGATCCTCTTTGTGGCCCGGACTTGGGTCGGGTACCTCTTGTGCCTTGCCCCTGTTGCTCTGCCGGCCTCAGGGTTGCCACAAGAGCCTGGGTTTGGAGTGTCACCTTCTGTTGCATGCAGGCCTGGTGAGCAGCTTCAGCCTTTTTCTACCAGTCACAATTATTAAAAACTTTAAATGCCATGTTTATCAGGTCTTGGATAGGGGTTTGGAGGCTGAGAATAAGAGGATGGGGGCTCCTGGGGAGCCCAGCACTTAGATCAGCTGGAAACACTGGAGCCAGTGGCAGGACAGGGTCAGGCCTTCCTGCAAGAAGATTGGGGTTGGGTCGTTGTGTCAGGATCCCTGCAAACTGGTGTGAGGGCCAATGGCTGGTGGAGGAGGGCTTGATGGGAGAGGGGTTTAAGAACAGAGTGGAGAAGGGAGGGGCCCCTGGCTGGCAGGGGAGGAGAAAGAGGGACTGGTATTTGTAGGTGAATAAGAAACAGGATCCACAAAGGGAGGAGAGGAACCCGATAGGATGGAGGGAGCCATGCAGGAGGGGAAGAGAGTTGGGGGTCGGTGGAAAAGGAAATATCAGAAATAGAGGGTTTAGTTGAGGTTTTTCTAGCCAGAAAGGGCCTGTCCTGTGTAGCAGGTGGCACAGAGATTAGGACGGGAGCACAAATACTAGAAGCCCTGAATGTAAGGGATCTCTGACCATTTCCCAGTTTCTTGGTAATAGTTAAATTGGTGAGGATGTTAAAATTGAAAGTCCCTTCAGGAGGTCACCTGGTTTGATTATCCAGTGGGTTCTGTGGCCTGGTCACAGTGGAGAAGAACAGTTTCTTCTTCTTTAGGGAGGGAGAGATTTTGGATAAGGCACTCCAGGAGCGTTTCTGGATCAGGTTTAGATTCCTGTGCCTCTATGGCCACCCTCAGTCCTCAGAGTGATGAGAGATGAGAATTGGCATCCTGCAACTCAATCTCTGGCCACTGGATGGTTAGGTAGAGTGGGAGTGACCAGGACATCTCCACGGGCACAGACACAATCGGAACAGATAAGAGGTCCCTGATGCAACTGCGATTATGGGCAGTGAATCTTGGCAGAAAGAACTGAGGGGAGGCTGGAGGCAGGGGACTTACCACACCATGTGCCAAAGTGGGTGGGAGGTTGGAGGTCCTGGTTCTTTCTCGGAAGGGAAGGGGAGAGGAGAGGCCCTAGCAGGCTTCAAACTCCTCCTGGGTTTCGGCACCAAATGTAAGGTGTTTTTCCCCACCGAAGAAGGAAGGGCATAGCTACAAAGTGTGAAATAATAAAAACTTTATTCAGAATGCTTCCCGGATGATGTTCTTTGGTCGGGGGCCAGGGGCCAGAGAAGTCACAGGGATTTTCCCATTTGGGGGTAATTTATAGGGTCAGCAGGGTGAAGGTGAGTTGATATGACATGGTGAAATCTCACTGGCTGACAGACAGTTGCTCTTTTCCAAAAGATTCCTGGGAAGTTTCTTTTGGCGTGCATGGGTGTGGGTGGTTCCAGCCAAAGTTCCCAGGTCTGGTTCCTCACGTGAACTTCCCCCATTGCAAACCGACCTCACAGTAGACACTAGAAGATTTGGGAATGTCTTTGCTGGGTATGTAAAACAATTATCACTACTGTGTAATCTTGTGGTCTTGATGTGTAAGAATGCTTTTTCCTTTTAATAGATCCTATAGATAGATGTTGTAAGCTTGTTAGTAACTGACTATTGTACCATGCTCCCACCTTACCCACCCCAACTGATATGTGATATGGTCTATAAAATCAGCCACAGAATGGTAGAAACTTTCTACATGATTTGGGATTGTGCCCTGTGTAGCTAACCCATTCCAGCAAGAACAGTAAAAAACTGGTATGGCCCCCTAAGGAACAACAAGGGGGAAAAATACAAGCAATGGCAAAGAAATTAAGCAGTACAATTATACAGAAACCAGGAGATAGCAGACCTTATATTACACTTGACGTAAAATTTTCAGATAGTGATAAAATATTTCAAACAAAATTCCTCATAAATACAGGTTCCCAAGTCTCCTTATTAAGAGGAATATAATTCAAAAAGATTAATTGGAGTTGAAGGAATAACAAGAGATTTATAAATAGCAGCAGCAAGAGATGGAATTATATATTATAAAAGATTAACAAAGGAAGTAACCTTTTATGTAAACCCCAAATTTCAAAATATTATAGAAATGGATATATTACCATATTTTTAGAATTAAAAATATATACATCAAGATTACATAAATTTCAAAAAATTTAGCGCAGTTGCAAATAAAACTCATATTTTTACCAGAACCTTTAAAAGCCTCTTTTGCCCCACAATGCCCATTAAAAAGTGGACATCAAAAGGTGACAGCTTGACCAGGCAGTGACGCAGTAGATAGAGTGTCAGACTGGAATGCTGAGGTCCCAGGTTTGAGACCTTGAGGTCGCCAGCTTGAGTGCGGGCTCATCTGGTTTGAGCAAAAGCTCACCAGCTTGGACCCAAGGTTGCTGGCTTGAGCAAGGGGTTACTCGATCTGCTGAAGGCCCGCAGTCAAGGCACATATAAGAAAGCAATCAGTGAACAACTAAGGTGTCTCAATGAGCAACAAAAAACCAATGATTGATGCTTCACATCTTTCTGTTCCTGTCTGTCTCTGTTCCTATCTATTCCTCTCTCTGACTCTCTGTCTCTGTAAAAAAAAAAAAAAAAAAAAAAAAGGTGACAGAAGCTCTAAATAAATTAATAGATGAAGACATAATTGATGTAGGAAGTTCACATATATATATATAATAGTCCAGTGTGGCCAGTGAAAAAAGTCAAATGGAACCTATGAATTACCATAGACTATAAAAATATCAACAAAAATTCTCCTAGTATAGATGGAACTTTACCTGATGCACAAGAATTAACATTTTACAACAGGACAATCCAAAATTTATGGCAGCAATTGATCTCTCAAATATGTTTTCTGCAATACCCATTCATGAGGATTCCAGACCAATTACATGGTGTTGGTGGTATAGTGGTTAGCATAGCTGCCTTACAGACCAATTACAACTTTCACGTGGCAAGGAGAGCAGTATCAATTGAAAAGGCTGCCACAGGGATGCAAAAATTCACCAGCAATTGTACATAATTTATTAGCATCTAGCATAAATCCAAAGGATTACTAATCCAAAATTATTACATATATTGATGATATAGTAATATATAGTGAAAACAAAGAAAACCTCCAGAAAGATTTAAACAAACTAGTAGAACAATTGAAAGGAGTAGGATGGACAATAAATCCAGAAAAAAATACAACACACAGGGACAGAAGTAAAATTTTTAGGAATTCAATGGTAGAAAAATACCAGAAAAGGTAGTAAACAAAATACTTAGCATTAAGGCCCCCAGCAATAAAAAGAAGCCCAACAATTAATGGGATTATTTGCATACTGAAGAAATCAACATCCCATATTTATCAGTATTAGCAGAGCCAATAAAAATAACTAGGAAGGCAATAGATTTTACATGGGGGAAAGAGCAACAAGAAGCCTTAGAATGGTTAAAAGAATATTTAGAAAACCATCAAAAATTAGCGGCACCAAAACCAGGAGACACAATCACATTAGATATAATATTCACTGGAACTCATGGATGTTGGGGCCTATATAAAAAAGGACCAAGTGATAAACAAAGAATATTAGTAGGTTTCTGGTCCCAAAGATTCCCATACTGCCACAATAAATATTCATCCTATGGAAAATGTATATGGGTACTATATGCAGTACTTCTCCATACAAAGACACTAACAGTAGAAAAACCAATAATAGTCAGATCCTTACTACCCTTCTCAAAGCATGGCTTAAAATGTCGGCAGAAGAATTGACAGGTAGCCAAATTGAGGAGAAAGTACTGGCATGGAAATGGTACATAAACTCCAGAGAAATAACGAGCACTGGCGAACCAGCCCTTCTCACAGAGGAGGTCTCCAAACTGAAGATAGATCCCCCAAGACAGATTGTCAAGAACCAAAGGGTACCCAAGGATCTAGGGGTGATAGGGCCTAAATATAGACCCTCACTGAAAAATGTCTGGTTTACAGAAAGATCAGCCTCTGTAGCCGGTGACTCAACCAAATGGAGAGCAGCAGCTTTCAATCTGGTGACAAATACAGAGCTCATGAGGGAAGGTAAGACTGACTCAGCTAGAGCTAATAGAAGTCCTTCTGGCAGTGGAATATGCTATGGAGAGAGGGCTACCCAAAGTATATGTTTTTACTGATTTTATGGCAATATATAAGGGAATAACAGAATGGTCAGGAAAATGAAAACAAAATAATTGACAAATTAATGGAAGGTTCCTCTGGTCTAGAGAACACTAGGAAAAACTATGCATGTACAATAGTTGACGTACATACAGGAATAATTTTTGCCTTGGCAGCAAAACACCCATCAGCAGCCACTACAGTTAAGACATTAAATATGTGGAAAATATTTTTGGAACTCCTAAAATCAGATTCAGATCAAGGAACCCATTTACAGCCAGCTGAGTACAATCTTTTGCTGCTATAAATAATATAGATTGGATTTTTTATATGCCATATAATCCAACAGCATCAAGAATAATAGAGAGACATAATGAATTATTAAAAGCCAAATGTCATATATTATTAATAGATAAAAAATTTAACAATTTACAAGCACTCCCTTTTTTAATTTCAGAAACAGAGAGAAAGTCAGAGAGAGAGAGACAGAGAGGAATGGAGAGAGATGAAAAAAGCATTAATCATTAGTTTTTCATTGCGACACTTGAGTTGTTCATTGATTGCTTTCTCATATGTGCCTTGATGAAGGGGTGCTACAGCAGACCGAGTAACCCCTGCTTGAGCCAGCGACCTTGGGTCCAAGCTGGTGAGCTTTGCTCGAACCAGATGAGCCCACATTCAAGCTGGCGACCTCAGGGTCTCAAACTTGGGTCCTCCGCATCCCAGGCTGATGCTCTATTCACTGCGCCACCACCTGGTGAGGCTACAAGCACTTCGTAACAAAGCATGCTTTGCCCTAAATAGTAGACCAAGAGTAAACAGAAGTTCTCCCCTGGAAGAACTGATTAAACCTTATTCAGAACAACCAGAAATTAAAATGGGAAGTGTATCTAAAGTTAAGAAATATCCACTGTAAAGCCAGGAGCCACCCTCGTGGCCATTCACATGCAGGTTTACATTTGATTCAAACAGATGGTAATGAAACAATAAAGCCAAGAACTGGTGGGCCATTAGCTTTAATCCTAGCTTGCACTGGTGGGCAAGAAATACAAACAGTGGGAAAACACTTCCCTTTCCATTTAGGGCTCCGAAAGCCATTGACTTATTCGAGTTTCCTAGAATCAAAGTTTTTAGCTCACCAGCCCCATTCACCTCTGTTCCCCATCTCCTTCTCTTTGCACAAACTCTGCACAAACTGGCTTCTCCCTTTGCACTCCACCATCTTGGCTGCTTCTCCTCTCCTCCACATGGCCTTTCTCTGCTCTCCTACAGCATGGGATCCTCCTAAAATGTAATCATTCTTCCCTCAGAACAACACAATCTCTCTTTCTTCTAAAACCTTTTGGCACACGAAAGCCCTCCCCCAACACATATTAACATAATCACTCCCATCCCAAACAATCACCTGGGCAACGGGCTTCCACGTAGGCAGTGCCATCTTTAACAAAGTGAGCATAATATATTTTATCTACCTTATAAAATAATAGTAAAACCCCCTAAGGATGTATCTCTCCACCAACAAAAAATAATCTGCAACGCAGGATACAACACCATGTAGACAGTAAATAAACAGAGACAAATACAACATATCAAAGTAGATAACCTTACATCAAATGACTGAGAATGTGTAATTTAGTAAAATTGTTAATCTGGATCCTGGTACTCCTTATGATCATATCTTATATGATTATAATTCTACATATAACCCGGTGTACCAATAGAAAATGCCTGAGCAACAAAACACAAGATATTCCACTGCTCTCAAATTAATAATAATACTCTGCATTTTAGACCATGAAACATTCTGGAGAAAAGAGTAGAAGAACAAATAGAAGACATCCTGGCAACAGGACCACCAAAACTAAAGAACAAAAAATAGAAAATATTTATAGGACTCATATTTAATGGGAGACTTTGATTGCCACTGGGAAGATATTCATATACAAATGAACCCAGAACAACCAAAACAAAGACAAGATTAAATTTTTTTTAATTTTTTGAATAGAGAACCAGAATCCTTGGATTTTAAATTGGACGTCATGAAATACTGGGACTCTGATGAGCCATAGTCACCAATAACATTTGAAAAATATGAATTTAAATTAATGAAAGAAAGGTGGCCACAACCTAGGGAACCATTTAATACCAATTTACATTTTGAATCAGAATTGCCATCAATAATGGAGGAAACTCCAAAAAGTAACAATTCAGATCAAGATGATTTACCCTCACCACCAAAAATGCCCATAGGGGCACAATATAAGGAAAAATAAATAAGACCAGTATTGATTGCTTCACATTAGCAGAATACCTATAGGTATTATCCAGAATCAATCCATACCCCCTGGTACCTCCTGCATGAAAATAATCAGAAGTTGAATGCAAAAAAGGCTTGGCCTCATATTCTGACTAAAGCTAGCAGGGAGCAAATATACTGTACCCTTGACGGCATTTAATCAATGGTAGAACATCTACCAAGCTGAGGACCACTTTACAGAAATTTAGAAAATCCACCCCAGAGAATTCATCCAGATACCCTAGCATTTTTAAATTCTGAAGATGATCACGATTACAAACAACAGCTTAGGAAAAGCATTACTCCATATAATACAGAGGAATCCACTTCAGAGCCAGAGGAAAATGAAATACTAGAACACCTGTATAGAGTGCCTAGGAGACACTGGCCAAACTACAATGAAATCATCCAAGATGAGCATGAGGTGGTTCATCCTGGTTATCAATGTAGTATTAGGTATATAATGCATTAGGTATATAATGCTAATACTGCTAACAATAATAATAATGCTATTACTGCTACTGATATTGTGACTACTTTTAAATTTCCTAAAGTACTAATCCCACAGCAGCTAGTCATAAACTTTTTTGACCTACTCGTGGTGGAAACTACCCCAAGGGAAGCATTTTATAATTTAGAAAACTTCGCCTTCGTACACTGCAACACCAACCTGACCTACTGGGACCACACTGTAAACTCAGGGAATTGGACAGTGGATGACATCACAGATGACTCAATGGACTCCTGCAAACTAATCACCAACACTATAAACGTGACAATAAATGAAAAACCATGTAATTTTATAGAGACTATAGGATCTATATTTTCAACACTGAGTTGTAAACCAACATGGAATTTATTAAATCCAGTATATTACATTGAAGAAGGTATTCATAGCTTTACAGCAATATGGACTAAAATTAAGGAAATAATAATACTTATATGCCTGTTTATTGTGATTGTATTTGGATTGAAGGTGTGTAGTCCCATTTGCAATATATGTTTAAAAAGGAATAAAAATTAGTTTTATAATGATCCCTGCAAGCTTATAGCTTGCTGGGATCAAGGGGTGGAATGTTGTAGTAATATAAGGTTATAGTAATTAAATACATAGAAATATAAAAATATGCAAGATATATAAAAGTAATTAAAAGGATATTAAAAATAATTATTAAAATTAAATAAAGTTATGCCATTTGGATAGGATTTAATATAGTGGCTTGGTGCCATAACTCTGTAATGTGATAAACAGACTCTGACTTACAAGCAGAGCCCAGATAGTATGTGTGTGAAGTTATACATAGATAAGAAGTGGCTTGGTGCCATAACTCTGTAATGTGATAAACAGACTCTGACTTACAAGCAGAGCTTAGTTAGTATGTGTGTGAAGTTATAACTAGATAAGAAGTGGCTTGGTGTTATTTAAATAAGTACATCTTAAATAAATACAATGTAAATAAGTACATCTTAAAAAGTGGTTTAATGAAAACATTTTTAGTAGATTAACATAAAAGAGGATTCACTGCAAGAAACTTCCTAAAAGGTGGTTTGAGGTGATAATCCTGTAGATTGACACGTGTTAGAAGGCGTTGGCCAGAAAAGGTACTAAAGCTGAGGGGCCCTTGCTGCAGTGTTCGCCAAAACTTCAGTGTTGATGTGGACTGTCTCCACACCACTCTGAGCTCTGACCAAAGCCAGCTGAGAGGAGCACGCCGACAGGGCCCCTTAAGATGTACCCAGGCACACCAAAAAGATTTGTGAGTAATAAATTGCCTGTGGGATTATTGCAACTAATTTGTTTGTTGGTTGTGTCTTTCCTCTGGTGGCACTTAACAGTAGCATCCTCATAGCCACCTTAAGAGTAGTCTTGAAGAGGCTGCCAGCCCTGCTGATAAGCAAGAGTGTCCCACTGCACAGGGAACTTGACTCAGGGATGCCTGACCGATGTAGAGCTCGGGCTCTACAAGGACACAAGCCACCCAGACTACACAGTTCAGTATTTTCAGCTCCTTTCATTTTTCTTTTCCCTTTAATTACAGAAGTCTCTATTCCCTCTATTTATAAATGTGGACAAGAAAAAATTCTAAATGCTACTATTTGTAGCCAAAGATATGTATTGAACATGACAATCTATTTTTGTTCTTTCCAAATAAAAAGCTGTGCGATAACTCACTGATGACACATATATGCAACACTGTACCCCTAACAATTTTTTTTTTACAGAGACAGAGAGAGAGAGTCAGAGAGAGGTATAGATAGGGATAGACAAACAAGAACGGAGAAAGATGAGAAGCATCAATTATCAGTTTTTTTGTGGCGACACCTTAGTTGTTCATTGACTGCTTTCTCATATGTGCCTTGACCGTGGGCCTTCAGCAGATTGAGTAACCCCTTGCTTGAGCCAGTGACCTTGGGTCCAAGCTGGTGAGCTTTGCTCAAAACAGATGAGCCTGCACTCAATGCGGTAACCTCGGGGTCTTGACCCTGGGTCCTACACATCTCAGTCTGATGCTCTATCCACTGTACCACCACCTGGTCAGGCCCCCTAACAACTTTTTGAATCCTTACTCATTCTTTGGCTTTGGTGGATGGGGCAGTTGCGAGGGGTAGAAACTGCCAATACACACCCTAATTTTAAACTTGCACTGGACAGTACTTTCAAAATAGTAAGAGTTGAGCTTCATCTCAGACCCGAATTTTCTCCTCAAGCCATTCCTGAGGACCGCTGTCTCTTGATTCGTGTCCTGGTCCTCCCAATGCCATTCACTGGAGTTGCTCAGCAAAGTTTATTGTGAAGCCTCAGTGGGTGGATCTCCGCACAAACCCCGCTGGTGCCAGGATGCCCACCCGTAACTGGGAGTCGGGCACCCAGCTCACTGTCTGCTCTCGTCGCCCGGCCTCACCAAGAATCTCAGAAAAAAAGAAAACTTCCCGCGGCTGAAATGAGCCTGCCCTCAACACCGCAATCCTTCCTTCCCAGGGGGCAGAAAACATGCGCTTTGTTGGTCAAATAAGTTTGTAAACATGATATATATGTTTGCTCGCTTGTAACTTATAATGGGTGTGGGGGACAGGCTATAAGCAGGCCAGGTTGTTGTAGCCTGGGGTTTGGTTTTGGGACTAAGCTTTTCCCCACACCCTTGACTGATTGTATGATCTGGGTGGTGCACTCTCATGAGGAATCCAATTATGCCTTGGATGAGTGACTTTGTATCGGAGACTTCCTTGTTTGTATATTGGATTAAGGGATTTTGGTTTTCTACACTATAAAGTGGGACAGACCAGGAGCTCAGACACACAGTTCCTGCTATCACAATTGCAGGGGCTCCCCTGATCCCTTGCCCTTCATGGGAAGAGCTGGTTTTCTGCTTTTTCCTTGTCTTCTTTTGTGGTTTGCCTGTCTTGGTGAGACACCAATAAATAGGATGGCTCCCCATTCTCTGACTTTGCCATTTCTTTATTATCTGCCCGAATCCAATGGGAACCTGCATGTAAATGGCCACGATGGTGGCTCCTGGCCTTACACGCTTCATCTGATTTGAGGAGAGTGGGTTGTGGTTGCATCGGATCCTCAGAAGTGTGATACCTGCTTCCCCTGTAAGGCCAGGAAACCTGCTTTTCCCATGAAGGGCAAGGGTTCAGGGAGGCCCCTGCAATGGTGATAGCAAGAACCAAGAGAGCAAGCTCCCAGTCTGCCCCATTTTATAGTATAAAAATTAAAACCTTTAATCCAATATATAGACAAGGAAGTCTCTGATACAAAGTCACTTATCTGAGGCATAATGGGATTCCTCATGAGAGTGCACCACCCCACATCATGCAATCAGTCACGGGTGTGGAGAAAGGTTTAGTCTTAAAACTAAGCCTTAGGCTATAACCACCCTGCCTGCTTACAGCCTGTCCCCACACTCAATGCAAACTATAAGCAAGCAAACATATATATCATATTTACAAACATATTTGACCAACATTCCACCCCTATTGCTCACTTCACAATTTAAACCTCAGGGATCTTCCATGATGGTCATTGTGCAAGGAGTGGGATACATTGCATAAATAGAAACAGTACAAACTACAGCAATAGAATTAACAAATCAGAAGCTATGGGTGAAATGAGACAGCTGTCATTTCAGTGACACCAAAAGAGGCAAATCTTTTCCCTCTGGCAGTTTTTTCGGCAGACAGCACCATAGCTGGTACCAGAGGCTCCCCTGAGTGGGCATACCAAACCTTATTTACCTATACACCAGTATCTGCTGGTTTGATGTGTAGTAAAATAGGAACACTCATTATTGGCAATAAAGAAATTACAAAGGTGCCCTTCATAATGCTGTCCCCCTGAGCACTCAAGGGGTAACACACTTCTACCTTAGGTGGCCAGGTGCTGGTTGCCCAAGGAGTTAACTGGAGGTCCACCTCTAGCCCCTTTCCCCATGGTGCCAACAAGGCCATGAATCTCAGATGGGGGGCCTGTACAGTCCAGGGCCAAGTCCATGGAAGCCATTGGCCTTTAAGAAGGGCTGTTGGGGCAGGCAAAAGCACTTTGCCCTGCTGTCCAAAACCTGGCTTGAGTAAAATGTCCTTGGTGCGTATCTGCAACTGAATGGGGGCAGCTGCCGGATGCAGGAGGGCCTCTACTAGAGCTGGGCTCCCCTGTCGAGGTTTCTCATTCAAAATTCGGAGTACTGTTCATAAGCGGTGTGTCCACGCAGTAAGGGAGCTGGTGCCCTCCTCCTGTTGCAGTCCCTGCTCTAAGATTCCATTATACTGCTCAATAATACCAGCAGCCTGGGGATGGTAGGGAACATGGTACTTCCAGTCCACCCCCAGCTCTTGAGCCCATTGCCTCACCATTGAACCAGAGAAGTGGGTACCATTGTCACTTTCAAGGACAAGCAGTTGGCCATATGCAGCACTCAGGTGGTCCAGAGCCTGTATGACTGCCCTCTGGTCAGGGTTACAAGTGGGGTAAGCAGCAAGCAGACCAGTGGCAGTATCTACACAAGTGACTGCATACTGGTATCCTTCTGACTTTAGTAAAGGTCCAATGATGTCTATCAGCCATCGTGACAGTAAAACATGACCCCTCTGGATCTGTCCAGGTGACAGCAGTGGTCTCTGAGGGTACTCCTTGGAACATACTGCACATTGCTCACAGGCTGCAAGTACCTTTGCATAGGACACAGGCAAGTTCCATGCCTTAACCGTAGCCCACATAGTTTTCTATCTAGCATGGAGCAGGTGCCGATGGAGCCACTGTGCCACATCACCTGCAGGTGGAGTCTTCAACCATCGCACCCTTGCCGACATATCTGCCTCATCATTCCCAGGATGGGCTAGAGGGGCATATCCTGTGACATGATATACTGTCACCTGCTTCTGGTGTCCTATTTCCCATATGTCCTGTCACATGGCCTGACCCCATAGTGAACTGTGCATTACCATCTACTGGTTAATGTTCCAGGTAGCAATCCAAAGGATCAGTCCACGATAGACAGGCCAGCTGTCAGTACAGGTCACCAGAGGCGAAGGTTCATTATGGGCAACTAGCCAAATAGCTCTTAATTCTGCCCATTGGCTGCTTTGGCTTATACCCGTGTTCATCCAAATACTCTCAGTGGCTGGATGGAAGGCTATAGCCATCCATTTGGCAGATAGGCCCCTGCTGAAACCATCAGTATACCAGGCATCCATGGGGATGGGTACCCACCCCTCCTGGAAGGGACGACTTCAGGTTCTGAATCCTGAGCCCCAGCTGCACCTGACTCTAAGACCACATAAGTGACTGGACCCAAGACTTCCTGCAGTTCTGCCCTCAATGAGCTGGTGCTAAGAGCACAGCATTGTGGCAAGTAGGCACCCCACTTGGCCAGAGTGGACATTTGGGCCATACCACTATGTGCTTTGGTTGCTCAATCTCTCACCCATCCTGCAATATATGGTATGTTGTTTTGACTGTAACTGGTGTTGTGGTTGTAATACTCTCAATGGCCAGGAGGGCAGCATACACAGCTGCCAGCTGCTTCTCCACTAATGAGTAACAAATTTCAGCACCTTTCCACAATTGGGACCAAAACCCAATAGGTTTCTGTAAGCACTCTGTCCGTTGCCACAAGCCTCATCCAAACTCCATGGGAGTCCGAAAGACCAGAGTAACAGGCTTTATTGAAAGGAAGAAAGGAACCCTGCTGGGCACTTCTCCCAGGGAGAAGAGCACCGGTTACAGACAAGGGGTGAATTATATAGTGTTTGGGAGAGCCTGAGGGTATACTGAGGCAAAAGTTCTGGTATGTCCGGGGGACTTGCCAGCTTCTTGGAATTCCTCTGTCTCAGGGGCAATAGTCCAGTAAGGGTGAGGTCTGACAGATAAGCGGAACATCAAGAGGGTAGTTTGGAATTCATGTATCTATCACCTCCGAGGTTACATGAACATTCAGCTCACAGGGCCTGGCAGGATCAAACACATTCAAGGCCTGTGACACCTTGACAGCTCTCTTACCTGCTGCAAATGAACCTTGCTCCTGCTCAGTCCAATCTTTTTTTTTTTTTTTTTTTTTTTTGTATTTTTCTGAAGCTGAAAACGGGGAGAGACAGTCAGACAGACTCCCGCATGTGCCCAACAGGGATCCACCTGGCACGCCCACCAGGGGCAATGCTCTGCCTACCAGGGGGCAATGCTCTGCCCCTCCGGGGCATCGCTCTGCCGAGACCAGAGCCACTCTAGCGCCTGGGGCAGAGGCCAAGGAGCCATCCCAGTGCCCAGGCCATCTTTGCTCCAATGGAGCCTTGGCTGCGGGAGGGGAAGAGAGAGACAGAGAGGAAGGAGGGGGGAGTGGAGAAGCAAATGGGCGCTTCTCCTATGTGCCCTGGCCGGGAATCGAACCCGGGTCCCCCACACACCAGGCCGACACTCTACTGCTGAGCCAACCAGCCAGGGCTGCTCAGTCCAATCTTAATGAAGCCCCTTCCAAATAAGGTTGTACAAGGGGCATAGTAACTGAGCCAAATAGGGGTATAAATGCTCACCAATACCCCAACAAACCTAAAAATTCCTGTAACTGTTTTACTGTAGTGGGCACGGGGTATGCTTGGATCTTATCTATAACTGCATTGGGGATAACTTCTGTCTTACCCAACCAGATAACTCCCAAGAATTTAACAGATAACCCAGGTCCTTGTAATCTGTTCTCATTGACTGCCCAGCCACATGCTTTCAAATGGGATAGTAGGGTAGGGACTGCTTGCTCCAATTCTGGAAGAGAATCACTAGTTAGCATAATATCATCAATATAATGGTACATGTGAACTGCCTCTGGCTGTTTCTGTTTAGCCAGGTTAGCAGCCACCAGCCCCTGACACAAGGTGGGGCTATGCAAATAGCCCTGGGGTAATACTGTAAAGGTCCATTGTCTTTCTTCCCAACTGAAGGCAAATTGGTCTTAACTCTCTGAAGCTATCTCAATAGAGAAAAAAGCATTGGCCAAGTCTGCCACAAAGTGGTATGTCCCCAACTCATGGCATGCCGAGGGATGGGTAATTGCATCATGTTAGCTACAGAGCAGTGGTCCCCAACCTTTTCTGGGCCATGAACCGGTTTAATGTCAGAAAATATTTTCACGGACCGGCCTTTAGGGTGGGACGGATAAATGCACTAAATAAAATTATGCAACCAGCGTAGAAACTGTGGTATTTTAAAATATAATTGTTGAACTTATGAGAAAAGTGTCAAGAGTGAGTCTTAGACAGATGTAACAGAGGAAATCTGGTCATTTAAAAAAAATAAAATATCGTTCAGACTTAAATATAAATAAAACGGAAATAATGTAAATTATTTATTTTTTCTCTGCAGACCGTTACCAAATGGCCCACGAACCGATACCGGTCCACCGCTTGGGGGTTGGGGACCACTGCTATAGAGGGAACAGAAGCATGCAAAGGGGGAACAACTTTATTAAGTTCTCTGTAATCTACTGTCATTCTCCAGGTTCCATCTGGTTTGCGCATAGGCCATACTGGGGAGTTATAAGGACTGTGTGCTGGCCAGATGATCCCCACCTTTTCTAGTTCGAGGATTGTCCCTGTGACTTTTTCATAACCATCTGGCAGGCAGTACTGCTTAGTGTAGTCACACGCCGAGGGATGGGTAATTGCAAAGGGAAATGTGATGCATGTCCCCGCAATATGGCTTTCACAACCCTGATCTGCAGCCAGAACTCCCTGGCTGTAGTTTTCAACCACAGTCCTTGCAAGACATCTATCCCCAAAATATATTCTGGAATGGGAGATACCTATACCTTATATGGCTTAGGAGGCAGTCTTCCTATCCTCAATGGAATAGTTTTGGCTTCACTTGAACAGTTTGGCCCCCATAACCGTCAATGGCCACTGGGGTCCCAGCAAACTGCTCTGGGTTCCCATAGAGGAGGGAATATTCTGCACCTGTATCCACCAAGGCCAACACCCATTGTACATTGGAATGGGACCAGTGGATAGCCAGTTTCATGTGTGACCTCCGGTCCCCACCCATCTCCATTAGATGGGTCCCTCGGCCCTTTTCCTATTCAAACTGGTACAATGGGTCTTGAGAGTTCTCTACTTTGGCTGTCTCTATGATATAATCTTGTAACCAAGTTGCCTGCACACCAAACATTTTATTGGTAGCTGCTGGGGCCTTTCATCTCAGTGGCTGAAATTTCTGTTCTGGTTTAAGCTGCTGCCAAAGCCCAAAAAAATTTTATTAGACTGGCCATCCAATTTCCCCTTATCTGCTCCAGCTACAATCAAATCTACCCACATCTGTGTTCGGCTAGCCTTTTCAGTATGTCTGTAAAAGAAAAAGCCAGAAACATCTCTCTACTTTTACCTGAAAAGATTACAAGTTTAGCTGGACAGGAATGTCCCAGGGATAGATGGACACTCTACCTATTGCTTTAGAGACTAAAAACTGATGTGAAGACCACTGAATCTTCCAGAGGTTTCACTCATATCCGATAGGTAGATAATAAACTCGGGTTTTCTTTGACCCCAGTAAAATACTTAGGTAGGTTACATCACATTTTAAAATGGTCTGCTATTGAACCCTGACAAACTCGGAGGAACTTGATATTTTCCCCTTGTAAAACCAAAGCAGATTAAAGGTTTTCCAGGCTTGACTGACTACTGTCACCATGGTGTTCCCAATTTATCTTCATGGCCCAATGCATTATTAAAATCAAATATACTTGACAAGATTCAGTGGCAATCAGAAAAGAATCAAGCTGTGAAATCTCTCAAAATCTTCTAAAACTCTCAGTGGGGGACACTTTAGAGAGAAATCACTGTACCTTGAAAACACAGAACTCATTATGGACGTATAAATTATTAAGTCAACAATTTGACTCCACAGCAATAGGGCTCCCTCCTTGGATAAGGTCTTTCTCTGCTACAGTTAAGTTCTGTAAATAAGCAGAAAAGAAAGATATGAATTCTTCTTTTTTTTTTCAAATTTGCCTTACTATATTCCAAAAACAGAGATGTTTACCTCAAATCAAATGACATTAAGTTTTATATAAATTTCAACATTATCATGAAGTATTTTTTTTCATGAAGTATTTTTTTAAATTTACACTTGTCAGTCACTTGGCTTACTCTAACTCCGTGTCATCATCCTAACCCTGTCGCTCTGTTAACCCTCTTTATAGGATGAAGACACCCACCACTGTGTCCCGCTCACTGACGAACTTCTTGTTCCTAGGAATGATTGACAGGAAACACCTCTTCATAAAGCTCACTAAATTGTACTTAAAGTTCAATCATCTCATCTAGAAACTGAACAGGGACAGGATGAGCTAGAGATGCCATAACATCCACAGTGGACAAGATTGAAGTTTCTCATCTACCAAAATAAAATCCACCCAGCAAACAAAACAATTTCTTTGACTCAGGACTGTCAGTGGTTCAAAATCAGTAAAATACTTGCTGTGCATTTGGTGCATGCCGTGAGAGGCTCAACAAAGGGTGTACACAAAAGGAAGGCTTGGCAGGATTTAAGAAAAACACACAAGACACAACATAGAGAAAAGATGGCTACAGGGGACTCCCGGCCTCTAGGACTGAGAGCCCAGATCTCTGCAGCCTCATCATATTTATTGGTCCCTTTACTTATGTAAATTTGCAGAGCCTGGGTTCAGGTGAAGAAAAGGGTCACAAACTAGTACCTTTCAGGTATGTAGGGAAAAGGTCATAGGGATCAGCTGCTTCCTTTAAACAATCTTATCAGTGCTTGCAGGGGCAGCGTTCTGCCCCCCATAGGACTTGGCCTTCCGAAGTCCATGCCAAAGTCTGTTGTCTCCGGACCACAATCAAATTCCCAGCCATTTTCCTACACCTGGCCAGTGAGTGGTTCCATGGATAGAGTGCCAGCCCGGTGTACAAAAATTCCTGTTTCCATTCCCGATCAGGGCACACAGGAGAAGTGACCGTCTGCCTCTCCACCATCCCTCCTTCTCCCTTTTCTTACCTACTTTCCCTTCCACAGAGAGTAGGGGCTAAAGATTGCGCAGTAGTAGTGTGACTGCCTCAGGTAATATAAATAGCTCAAGTGTTCAAGCATCGGCCCTAGATTGGTTTGCCGGGTGGATCTTGGCCGGATGCATGCGAGAGTCTGCCTCATTATTTTTCCTCTCTCTCACCAAGAAGGAGGAGGAGAAGAAATAGGAGAAAGAGGAAGAGGAAGAGGGGAAGGAGAGGAGGAGGAGAAGGAGGAGGAGGAAAAAAAAAGCAAACAAAGAAGACAAAGGAAAAAAAATAACTGGAACATTCCAAGGAATGAGAGAGTCCTGACTGGCCAACCGCTCAGAGGAGACCTCTTTGCCCATTGGACATCCACCTGCTAAGAGGGTCATATTGTCCTTGGGGCCTTGGGCCAATAAGCTGATGTGTGGCATGCTGCTGGTGGTGGTGAGGGGGTGGGGTGCTAAGGGCCACACGATGGTGAGTGGTGGTGTCAAATTTGACCTCCAGAAAGTCAGCCTTGTGGAATCCTGTGAGTCCTTCTAGGGAGTGGGATATCAAACCCCGGAGGACCCCACCGCGGAGCACAAGAACACCCGTGTCCACTCACAGAATCCTGGGCTCGTGAACATTCCTAGCAGCTAGCTGTGTTCTTCACAGCCCCAAACCTGGGGGGGGGGGGGGGCTGAAGAGGGTGGCATTTGTCCTACAACAGGAGAGCACTGCTTTGAGATACATACCAGAGGGAAAATATAGAATAAACTGGTCAATGGATCATGTAGGAGGTGGGGAAACACAGAAGAAAAAGCTCCTTCAGAGTTTGGGCACCAGGTCACTAGGCCAAGGGTGTCACAAGCCACTCAGCTGATACATGTGGGACCTTAGGGCCAAACCCTTTGTGAAACTTCCCATTTAAAAGGCATCCAAGCCCTTCAACTACCCAAAAAGAATAAAGGAAAACAAAGGAAAAGAGAAAAGAGGAAAGGAGAATGGAGAAGAGAGGAGAGAAAAGAGTTCAAACATATAATTCTGGATGGAAATAAAAATCAGGTCTACGAACACCCGTGACATTACAAACACCATAGAAATTGAGTAGCTCACACAGGGGATAGTTGCTGGGGTCCAGCCTTGGGGGGAATCCAGGGGATAGCCTCAGCACAAAACAAGTGAGAGAGCCAAATTCTTTAGCATTCACTGCCAGTCATCTCTGCCAATGGCTAGTATAGCTTTATTTTTATACACACACACTAAGTAACAATCACATGATATACAGAATACATTGATTAATAATTGTTTTTGTTTCACTATGGTTACATATTTCTAGGCAACAGTTAGTGTACTTTCATAAGCTATAAATCAAGTGGTAAGCCATTCTAAGTACAGTTATACAATAACTTGAGCAGCAACAACAATATTGGCGCAAGCTTATAAAAGGTCAGTATTGATTAATAACTCTACCTTACCTAAGGGTCTGTTGTCTAGTCAAATTTTATTTGTCTACTATATTCATATACTAGTTAAGTTCTAATTTTATTTTTCTCAGAGTGTTCCACCACATGCAGATCAGGTATGCAAGAAGAAAGGAAAGTTTTTCTATTCTATTATGTGAAAAGGCTAGGGAGGTAAAGTAATGGATTAAGTGAAGGCTGAAAGGTGCTTTCATGTATGGTTACTGTTTCCTACCTATTCATAAGTCACAATATATTTTTTCTAACATGATTCATAAAAGAGAATTTTCCTACAGACTTAGCCCTTTTTGGGGGGATATCATAGCCAGCCTCCTATGTCTATGAGCCCAGGCAAGGGGGTTTATAGGCTTTTCTGTGGAAATCACACCCTCTGTCTCATTTTCAGAGAAATTACTATGAATCTGCAGGGAAAGCACAGTGCTATTATCCCTGTGCCATAAATGATAGCACACACACCCAGAAAAGGGGGGATAAAAAACCAAATTAATTCAAAAAGTTAAAGGGGGAAGTATTATTGTGCCTCTTCTTTCTGTGACTGTGTCAACCAGCAGTTGTTGTTCCGTTTTGCTGTGACTATGTCAACGAGCAGCTGTTGATTGGCTTCTGACAGATAGCTAGGGGCTCAGAATAGGCCTCTCCAAGAGGCAACACTTTGGTCTGTGGGCCATTTCTCGGTAAAGACAATTGAGACCCTGCGGGCTCACGAGAAAATTGGACATTTCCACCCCAAAACTCTCAGGGATGTGGGGCTCTCCGGCTCTCTCTCTCTCATCAATCAATGATTAAACAAGGTTAAGAAACTGTTCCTCGAAGGTTTTTTTTTTTTTTTTTCCAAAGACAGAGTGAGAGTCAGAGAGAGGGATAGTCAGGGACAGACAGACAGGAACAAAGAGATGAGAAGCATCAATTTTTAGTTTTTTGTTGCATGTTGCAACAGCTTAGTTGTTCATTGATTGCTTTCTTCTATGTGCCTTGACCGTGGGCCTTCAGCAGACCAAGTAACCCCTTGCTCGAGTCAGCGACCCTGGGTCCAAGCTGGTGAGCCTTTGCTCAAACCAGGTGAACCCACGCTCAAGCTGGCGACCTCAGGGTCTTGAACCTGGGTCCTCTGCATCCCAGTCCAACGCTCTAACCACTGTGCCACCGCCTGGTCAGGCTGGGGATGTGTCTTTGACAATTCATTCAGGAAATATTTACTGACTCCTGCTATTCGCTGGGCCTGTGTTCAGTCTTGGGGCTGCCAAGGAGCAGAGGTCTAAAGTCAGGCTGGTCTGCTGTCCACAAAAATAACTTACTGGGTGTCTCAAGCTCTGGCCACAAAAAGAAGCATGAGGCAGCATAAGTTTGTCCACACCTGAAAGAACAAGGTACCTGGAACTCAGTGCTGATGCTTTTTATTGGTTACTTATTATACCTATTTATTTATTTATTTATTTATTTACAGAGACAGAGAGAGAATCAGAGAGAGGGATAGACAGGGACAGACAGACAGGAACAGAGAGATGAGAAGCATCAATCATTAGTTTTCCGTTGGCACGTTGCGACACCTTAGTTGTTCATTGACTGCTTTCTCATACGTGCCTTGACTGCAGGCCTTCAGCAGACTGAGTAACCCCTTGCTTGAGCCAGAGACCTTGGTTCCAAGCTGGTGAGCTTTTGCTCAAACCAGATGAGCCCGCGCTCAAGCTGGTGACCTCAGGGTCTCGAACCTGGGTCCTCAGCATCACAGTCCGATGCTCTATCCACTGTACCACCGCCTGGTCAGTCCCTAATAATTTATTTTTAAAGATTTTATTTATTTATTTATTTATTTTTTACAGAAACAAAGTCAGAAAGGGATAAACAGGGACAGACAGACAGGAATGGAGAGATGAGAAGCATCAATGATTAGTTTTTCTTGTTGCACGTTGCAACACCTTAATTGTTCATTGATTGCTTTCTCATAAGTGCCTTGACTGTGGGCCTTCAGCAGACCAAGTAACCCCTTGCTCGAGCCAGCGACCTTGGGTTCAAGCTGGTGAGCTTTTGCTCAAACCAGATGAGCCTGTGCTCAAGCTGGCAACCTCAGGGTCTTGAACCTGGGTCTTCCACATCCTGGTCCGACACTCTATCCACTGTGCCACTGCCTGGTCAGGCTCCTCAAAGGTTTTGATTGAAATCTGTATCTCAGACTCTCTCCTCACAGAATTCTCAGAGATTAAGACACAGGAGATGTCTTTTCTCAATTGCTCTCAAGCAAAGCACATTCACTGCTGAAAAAGACAACCCCTAAGACTGGCAACAACTGGGAAATGAAATGAATGCCGTACGTAGTCTGTGCTTTCTTTCCTCATAGCCTGTGAAAGGCCACACACATAAGCAACAGAATTCAGTCCACTGGTGACAGTACGTGCAGAAAGGTCTTCTGAGCCTTATCCTGCCCTCTCGGTTCTGCTGGCATCATGGGGAATTTGTCCCACAGGCTGTCTTTGGAATATCTCTGCTCCATGTTCTCCAAACGTGGTTCTGCTGGGGTCATGGGGCATTTGTCCCACAGGCTCTATTTGGGATAGCTCTGCTCCAAGTTCTCCACTCCACCATGCTCTCACAGTTGAGTTTTAAAATATATGTATGTATGTATGTATACACACACACACTCACATGTTTGCTCCAAATAAACATTATTTATGTTTAATGAAAATAGTTCTCCGAAGGCCATTTAGGTTGGAGAACTCCAGCTACAAAGTCACCCCTGAAACAGACGGAGAAGCTCCAAGACCCTGGCTGTACTCATTCCTTTGGAGAGGAAATGCAGGGTCCTGACTGGGGTCACGGGTTTGATCCCCAGTCAAGGCACATTTGGGAAGCAATTACTGAGTACAGGACCCAATGGAACAACTAAATGGAAGAAGGTGTTGCTGACCCCTCCTTATATTAACAGTAAAAACAGCAACTGCAATAGCACTTCCTCAGAAAACATATTCCTTTATGAAAACGTTCACAGAGTACATACAAATAATGTTTCTGGTTTGTAATAACTGGAGCAGAGTTTAGGCACAGTTTACCATTCCAGCCCCTGTGGCTGAATAGGCCTATTTCAATCTGAAGCCAACAATGATAGTACAGTGCCTGTGAAGAGGAAGGTACAGTTCCATGGGTTATTTTGAAATCGTCATTCTGTGCACAGATCAAATTCTTGCAAATTTACCCTCCTCAAGGCATACTTCATGTTTCTGAGGTCCTCATGTGGACCCCATCTCCCCAGCCAGAGAGAACTGTGAGTGGGAGGTCCCAGGGTGGGTTTCCTGTCATCCACAAACATTCTGCCACCTCGGCCAGGATCTTAGCCCCTTGTGTGATTTTCCAGTTGCCCAGAAAGGCCTGCTTCAGCACTTATGATCAACCCTCACCTCACACCCTTCTTCTGTGTCTCAAACCAGGCGGGTGGGGCAGGCCTTCCTGTACCTTCAGCAGCAGCTGCTCCATGAGTTCACTGGTGGAGGATGGAGAGAGAAGATGAAGACCATTCATTCCGATGGACCTCACTTGATGGCTTTATTCAAACGCAAAATGTTCAGGAAGGGAGGATGTTGTAGGAAGGGGCCCGGTCTGGAGTGAAGAGTTTCCTCTGTTTTCAAACCCAGGAAAACCACCATAGGCCATTTGTGATGCATGGATGGAAGTGGGGGTGGGGGTGGAGGTGGGGGGTGCGAGTCAATGGTCCAAGGTGAAGGTGTATGGTGGTAGGGAGGTAGATATCCTTGTCTTAGATTCCCTAGGCCACACGCAGGCGTGGAGTGATGAGGGCCCAGGGAGGCCTGGGAGGGGATGGTTTGATTTGACAGCTCTAGGTTAAGGGCCCAGAAAACACACTCCTAAAGCAACAGTCTACTTACTGCTGGTGCTGGTGGTTTTTGTCATTCATTCACCCCCTTCTCCTCTTGTTAATACAGCATTCACTTGTCTTTCTTTGGTCAAACCCTGACATGAGCCAATTGCTTTCCCTAGGCTACCTAAGGAGGCAGAGGGAAAGGAGGCTATAGGGCACACAGGTCCTGGGAGAAGGAAGTGTGGGAGCTGGAGAATGCTCCCTCATATGGCAAAGAGTATGAGAAGGGCCATCATCAGGGAAAAGGCCCCATGTCCTCTTAGAAGGCAAAACCCAGAATGGCATAGAAGAGCCATTGCTTAAGAGAACAGTTTCTGGCAGAAATAATGATGACACTACACCCCCACCCCTCCCCCAAGTACGGCCCCAATTCCATCCAGCCTTGGGGCCTGCCCTGCCACCCTTAGTGCAGCAGCCCCAGTCCCAATAAACTTGGCTGCTGTGTCGATGTCCCTTGAAATGTGGCTGGTCTAGCAACTGTGGCTAGAAGTAAAGTGAGGTGTTATTTTTTCTTTCCTTCATGTTTTATCTATTGATCTTAGGGGGGAGGTAGAAAGATAGAGAGAGAGAGAGAGAGAGAGAGAGAGAGAGGAAGGGAGAGGTGGAGAAGAGTAAGAAAGAGAGAGAAAGAGAGAGAAAGAAGTGGCAGGGGCATGGAGAGAAGGAAAAGGGGAAAGGAACAGGAACCATGAACTCGTACTAGTTGCTTCTCCTATAAGCCTTGAGCAGGCAAGCCCTGGGTTTCAAACTGGAGACTTCAGCATTCCAGGCCCATGCTTTATCCACTGTGTAACCACAGGTAAAGCCATCTAGGAAATTCAAGGCCCCCTTTCCCTGATACTGAAAGGAACACACTGGGTTTCAGGACCCTCTAAACATCTGGTGGTTTTATTTCAGCAGCTCTTAACACCACTGACTCCCTCCTACAGTGGGTGAAATAAATCCCACTCTGCCAACCCACTCCCATTTTCTTGCCTTGATAACTTATCAAAATGTCTCCCATGGTGGCCCAGTAGAGCCCAAGCTCTATGTCAATCAGGCATTCCTGATTCGACTTTCCATGCAATGGGACACTCCTGCTTATTAGCAGGGCTGGCAGCCTCTTCGAGACTACTCTTGAGGCAGCTATGAGGATGCTACTGTTAAATGCCACCGAAGAAAAGACACAACCAACACACAAATTAGTTGCAATAATCACACAGGCAATTTATTACTCACAAATCCTTTTGGCGTGCCTGAGTACAGCTTAAGGAGGCCCCATTGGCGTGCTCTTCTCGGCTGGCTTTGGTCAGAGCTCAGAGTGGTGTGGAGATAGTCTACATCAATGTTGGAGTCTGGGCAACTACTGCAGCATAGGGGGCCCTCAGCTTTAGTACCTTTTCTGGCCAACGCCTTCTGACAGGTGTCAATCTACAGGATTATCACCTCAAACAACCTTTTTGGGAGTTCCTCGAAGGGAACCCCCTTTATGTCAACCTACTGAAATGTTTATATTAAACCACTTTTTAAGATGTTCTTATTTTCATTAATTTACAAAGTTAACATAAATAACACCAAGCCACTTCTTATCTATGTATAACTTCACACACTAACTGGGCTCTGCTTGAAAGTCAGAGTCTGTTTATCACATTACAGAGTTATGGCACCAAGTTACTTCTTATCTATGTATAACTTCACACACATACTAACGGGGCTCTGCTTTTAAGTCAGAGTCTGTTTATCACATTACAGAGTTATGGCACTAAGCCACTATATTAATTCCTATCCAATTGGTATAACTTTACTTAATTTTAAAAATTATTTTTAATATTCTTTTAATTACTTTTATATATTTTCCATATTTTTATATTTCTATATATTTAATTACTATATAACCTTATATTACTACAACACATGGGGTAGCTTATGTATTTATTTTGTGAAGAGGTGTTTTCCATCGTCATTTTTAAGTTTATGAAGTATCAATGAATTTATTTGGTAAGGTAAATATTCAGTTATGTAACTAGTTCCAGGGCAATTTTATGTAAATGAGACATGAAAAAATAGTTAGGTGCAAGCCAGTAGGGTTTGTCTTCTGGGTTATATAGATTTTGGGGGCGGGTCAGTGTTTGTCCTGGTTGAATGGCTGTACATTGTAAGAGCTCACCTATATCTGTTCTTTGTATTTATGGAATGCAAATTAAAATCATCCCTTATGGTCTTGATAATACAAAATGGTGCAATATTGGTTATATATGTCCTGGGGGCATATTTACCTTTAGTTCAAAGACCTGATGTAGTAACGCAACTTTGAATATTTCTGGTAGCTAGAGTGGTAGGAACACAACATTATAGCAATTTCTCTGCTGAAAATATTTTCTAAGTAAACCAGCGATTTATGTTAGAGTTTTAATTTGTTGTTTTTAGATATTTGTTTGAAAAGATATAAAAAGGATAATGCTGTCCTTAACTTTCTTTTTTTAAAACTTCTTTTTATTATTTATTATTTATTTATTTATTTATTTATTTATTTATTTATTTTCACAGAGACAGAGAGAGTCAGTGAGAGGAATAGACAGGGACAGACAGACAGGAACAGAAAGATGAGAAGCATCAATCATTGGTTTTTCGTTGCACATTGTGACACCTTGGTTGTTTATTGATTGCTCTGTCATATGTGCCTTAACCGCGGGCCTTCAACAGACCGAGTAACTCCTTGCTCGAGCAAGCGACCTTGGGTCCAAGCTGGTGAGCTTTTGCTCAAACCAGATGAGCCCGCGCTCAAGCTGGTGACTGCGGAGTCTCGAACCTGGGTCCTCGGCATCCCAGTCTGATGCTTTTTCCACTGCGCCACCACCTGGTCAGGCTCTGTCCTTAACTTTCTTGAAAGTTTTTTAGATGGATGGTGAGGAGAGTTCTTGAGACTTTATGCAGTTTTAGTGCATCAAAATGTGTAGGAAGTTGGTTTTTCGTTCAATAGGTGAACTTTTTACTTTTTAACAAGTTCCAAGCCTTCTTGGAGAGTATCACAGAATTGCCTTGATTGGGTATGATAAAGTAGTTATGTCTATTGAAGTTATTTGAACCTTGTCCGGGATGCACTCTACTAAATAAAGCTCTTGCTATTTCACATTTTGTGGCTACATCCTTCTTTCTTCCTCAGCGGGGAGAAAATATTACAGCTACGTATCTTGAAATTTGGCAATGATAGTTTTTATAATTAATTGTAATGGGGTGACATTGATAAATGAGGATACATATGTTCAGAGAAAACATCTCTAGGTTATTTTGACATTTGATTATGCTGCATTCCCATCAACCAAAGTCCAATTGTCTTCAGTCACCTTCTAACTGGTTTTCTTTGTGCCCCTCCCCTCCACCAACCCCCTCCCTCTCCTTTCCCCAACCACATAACCCCCACACTCTTGTCCACGTCTCTGAGTCTCATTTTTATGTCCCACATAAAAATCATATAGTTCTTAGTTTTTTCTGATTTACTTATTTCACTCAGTATAATATTATCAAGGTCCATCTATGTTGTTGTAAATCAGGGGTCTCAAACTCGTGGCCCGCGGGCCGAATGCGGCCCACTGAACAATTTTGTGCGGCCCGCAGATTAATCCACAAAGTTCAAAATATTTTGGATAAAATTAAGTAAGCCTAGGGGCCTACTTGTATTTTTCATTTCTCTAGCATCCTTGCTAGATATTAGCTTAGTTAATAGCAGTTGTGATGTGAACTACAGTTTCTGGTCGTTTTGTGACACTGAGTAAACTGCATGTACGATTGTGCTTGTTGTACTGATTTTTTTTTGTTTTCAACTGCAGTGAGAAAAGTGTTGCATAACAGTTGCCTTTTGTAGACCTAGTGCGGCCCGCCGAAGGGCTGTGATCTTGCTCTGCGGCCCACATGCTGAGTTGAGTTTGAGAACCCTGTTGTAAATGATCCAATGTCATCATTTCTTATGGCTGAGTAGTATGCCATAGTATATATCTACCAAAGCTTTTTAATCCACTCGTCCACTGATGGACACTTGGGCTGTTTCCAGATCTTCGCTATTGTGAACAATGCTGCCAAAAACATGGGAGTGCATTTCTTCTTTTCAAACAGTGCTATTGTGTTCTTGGGGTATATTCCTAAAAATGGTATAGCTGGGTCAAAAGGCATTTCAATTTTTAATTTTTTGAGGAATCTCTATACTGTTTCCCACAGTAAATGCACTAGTCTGCATTCCCACCAGCAGTGCAGGAGGGTTCCCTTTTCTCCACATCCTTGCCAGCACTTACTCTGTTTTGTTTTGTTGATGAGCGCCATTCTGACTGGTGTGAGATGATATCTTATTGTGGTTTTAATTTGCATTTCTCTAATGATTAGTGATGTTAAGCATTTTTTCATATGCCTGTTGGCCATCTGTATGTCCTCTTTGTAGAAGTGTCTATTCATTTCTTTTGCCCATTTTTGGATTGGATTGTTTGTCTTCCTGCTATTGAGTTTTACAAATTCTTTATAAATTTTGGTTATTAACCCCTTATCAGACATATTGCCAAATATATCCTCCCATTGTGTAGTTTGTCTTTTTATCCTGTTCTTATTGTCTTTAGCTGTACAAAATCTTTTTAGTTTGATATAATCCCATTTGTTTATCCTGTCTTTTATTTCACTTGCCCGTGGAGATAAATTGGCAAATATATTGCTGCGAGAGATGTCAGAGAGCTTATTACCTATGTTTTCTTCTAAGATGCTTATGGTTTTATGGCTTACATTTAAGTCTTTTATCCATTTTGAGTTTATTTTTGTGAATGGTGTAAGTTGGTGATCTAGTTTCATTTTTTTGCAGGTAGCTGTCCAATTTTCCCAACACCATTTGTTAAAGAGGCTGTCTTTACTCCATTGTATTGTCTTACCTCCTTTGTCAAATATCAGTTGTCCATAGAGCTGTGGGTTTATTTCTGGGTTCTCAGTTCTGTTCCATTGATCTATATGCCTGTTCTTATGCCAGTACCAGGCTGTTTTGAGTACAATGGCCTTGTCGTATAACTCGATATACAGAAGTGTGATACCTCCCACTTTATTCTTCCTTTTCAAGATTGCTGAGGCTATTCGTGTTCGCTTTTGGTTCCATATAAATTTTTGAAATATGTGTTCTATATCTTTGAAGTAAGTCATTGGTATTTTAATAGGTATTGCATTGAATTTATAAATTGCTTTGGGTAATATAGACATTTTAATGATGTTTATTCTTCCTAACCATTAGCATGGTATATGCTTCCACTTGTTTGTATCTCCCTTGATTTCTTTTATCAATGTTTTATAATTTTCCGAGTACAAGTCTTTAATCTCCTTGTTTAAATTTATTCCTAGGTACTTTATTTTTTGGGTTGCAATGGTAAAGGAAATTGCTTCCTTAATTTCTCTTTCTGACAGTTCATTTTTAGTGTATAAAAATGCCTCTGATTTCTGAGTATTAATTTTATATCCTGCCACCTTGCTGAATTCATTTATCAGGTCCAGTAGTTTTTTGACTGATACTTTAGGGTTCTCTATATACAATATCATGTCATCTGCAAATAATGATAGTTTTACTTCTTTTTTTCCAATTTGAATGCCTTTAATTTCTTTTTCTTCTCTGATTGCTGTGGCTAGGACTTCCAGAACTATATTGACTAAGAGTGGTGAAAGGGGGCACCCCTGCCTTGTTCTGATCTTAAGGGGATTGCTTTTAATTTTTTCCCATTACGTATGATGTTGGCTGTGGGTTTGTCATAGATGGCCTTTATCCTGTTGAGGTATGTTCCCTATATTCCCACTTTGCTGAGAGTTTTGATCATGAGTGGGTGCTGGATTTTATCAAATGCTTTTTCTGCATCTATTGAAATTATTATGTGGTTTTTCTCCTTTCTTTTGTTTATGTGAGGAATCACATTAATTGATTTGCAAATATTGTACCAGCATTGCCTCCCAAAAATAAATCCCACTTGATCGTGGTGTATGATATTTTTCATATATTGCTGGATCTGGTTTGCTAATATTTTGTTGAGGATTTTAGCATCTAAATTCATCAAGGATATTGGCCTACAATTTTTTGTCTTTGTGTTGTCTTTGCCTGGTTTTGGAATCAGAATTATACTCGCCTCATAAAAGGAGTTTGGAAATCTTTCTTCCTCTTGAATTTCTTAAAATAGCTTGAGAAGGATAGGAGTTAGTTCTTTAAATATTTGTTAGAATTCACTTGTGAGGCCATCAGGCCATGGACTTCTCTTTTTGGAAGTTTTTTAATAACTGTTTCAATCTCATTTGTTGTGATTGGTCTGTTTAGGTTTTTTGATTATTCCAGATTAATTTTGGAAAGATTATATGTTTCAAGGAAATTTTCCATTTCATCTATGTTGCCTAGGTTTTTGGCATACAGTTCTTCATAGTATTTTCATACAGTATTTTGTATTTCTGTTGTGTCAGTTGTTATTTCTCCACTCTTATTTCTAAATTTATTTATTTGAGTCCTCTCTCTTTTTTCCTTGGTGAGTCTGGTTAAAGGTTCATCGATCTTGTATACCTTTTTTAAGAACCAGCTTCTGCTTTCATTGATCCTCTGTATTATTTCTTTAGCCTCTATGTCATTTATTTCTGCTTTGATCTTTATTATTTCCTTCCTCCTACTACATTTAGGCTTTACTTGCTGTTCTTTTTCTAGTTCTTTTAGGTGCAGGGTTAAGTTGTTTATTTGAGCTTTTTCTAGCTTCTTGAGGTATGCCTGTACTGCTATGAACTTTACTCTCAGGACTGCTTTTGCTGTGTCCCATAAATTTTGAGTTGATGTATGCTCATTATCATTTGTTTCTAGGAATTTTTTAATTTCTTCTTTGATCTCATTGCTAACCTATTCATTATTTAATAATATGCTATTTATTTTTCCAGTGTTTGAGTATTTTCAGTTTTTCTGTTGTGGTTGATTTCTAGTTTAATGCCATTGTGATCAGAGAAAATGCTTGATATGATTTCAGTCTTCTTAAATTTGTTGAGACTTCTTTTGTGCCCTACCATGTGGTCTATTCTAGAGAATGTACCATGAGCACTTGAAAAAATGTATATTCTTTTGCTTTAGGGTGAAAGGTTCTGAAGATATCTATTAAATCGAGTTGATCTAGTATGTTCTTTAAGTCTGCTGTTTCTTGGTTAATTTTACTTCTTGAGGATCTATCTAGTGATGTTAGTGGGGTATTGAATTCCCTACTATTATAGTATTGTTGTTGAGCTCACCCTTTAAATCCACGAAATTCTGCTTTATATATTTAGGTACTCCTATATTAGGTGCGTAGATATTTGTAACGGTTATATCTTCCTGTTGGATTGTTCTCTTTATCATTATGTAGTGACCTTCTTTATCTCTTACTATAGCCTTTGTTTTATTTTTTTTTATTTTTTATTTTTTTATTAGTTTTTACTAGGGTGACATCAATAAATCAGGGTACATATGTTCAAAAAGACATGTCCTGGTTATCTTGTCAATCAATTATGTTGCATACCCATTGCCCAAAATCAGATTGTCCTCTGTCATCTACTATCTAGTTTTCTTTGTGCCCCGTCCCCTCACCCTTCTCCTCCCCCCCCCATAACCATCACACTCTTGGCAATGTCTCTCAGTCACATTTTTATGTCCCACCTACGTATGGAATAATGCAGTTCTTGGCTTTTTCGATTTACTTATTTCACTCCGTATAATGTTATCAAGATCCCACCATTTTGTTGTAAATGATCCGATGTCATCATTTCTTATGGCTGAGTTGTATTCCATAGTATATATATATATGCCACACTTTCTTTATCCAGTCTTCTATTGAAGGGCTTTTTGGTTGTTTCCATGTCTTGGCCACTGTGAACAATGCTGCAATGAACATGGGGCTGCACGTGTCTTTACGTATCAATGTTTTTGAGTTTTGGGGGTATATACCCAGTAGAGGTATTGCTGGGTCATAAGGTAGTTCTATTTCCAGTTTTTTTGAGTAACCACCATACTTTCTTCCATAATGGTTGTACTACTTTACATTCCCATCAGCAGTGAATGAGGGTTCCTTTTTCTCCACAGCCTCTCCAACATTTGCTATTACCTGCCTTGGTAATAATAGCTAATCTAACAGGTGTGAAGTGATATCTCATTGCAGTTTTTGATTTGCATTTCTCTAATAACTAATGAAGATGAGCATTTTTTTCATGTATCTGTTGGCCATTTGTATTTCCTCATGGGAGAAGTGTTTGTTCATGTCCTCTTCCTATTTTTTTATTGGATTGTTTGTTTGTTTGTTGTTGAGTTTTATGAGTTCTTTGTATATTTTGGATATTAGGCCCTTATCTGAGCTGTCATTTGAAAATATCATTTCCCATTTATTTGGCTGTCTGTTTATTTTGTTGTCAGTTTCTCTTCCTGAGCAAAAACTTCTTAGTCTGATGTAGTCTCATTCATTTATTTTTTTCTTCACTTTCCTTGCCTTTGGAGTCAAATTCATAAAATGCTCTTTAAAACCAAGGTCCATGAGTTTAGAACTTATGTTTTCTTTCTATGCACTTTATTGTTTCAGGTCTTAGATTTAGGTCTTTGATCCATTTTGAATTAATTTTAGCACAAGGGGACAAACTGTAGTCAAGTTTCATTCTTTTGCATGTAGCTTTCCAGTTTTCCCAGCACCATTTGTTGAAGAGGATTTCTTTTCTCATTGTGTGTTGTTGGCCCCTTTATCAAAAATTATTTGACCATATATATGTGGTTTTATTTCTGGAATTTCTGTTCTGTTCCATTGGTCTGAGTGTCTATTTTTTTGCCCATATGCTGTTTTGATTGTTGTGTTTCTACAATATAGTTTGAATTCAGGTATTGTAATGCCCCCAGCTTCATTATTTTTCTTTAGGATTGCTTTGGCTATTTGGGTTTTTTTATAGTTCCATATAAATCTGATGATTTTTTGTTCCATTTAAAAAAAATGTCATTGGAATTTTGATGGGAATTGCATTAAATTTGTATATTGCTTTGGGTAATATGGCCATCTTGATTATATTTATTCTTCCTATCCAAGAACAAGAAATATTCTTTCATTTTATTGTATCTTTTCTGATTTCTCTTAAAACTGTTTTGTAGTTTTATTATATAGGTCCTTAACATTCTTTGTTATGTTTATTTCTAGGCATTTTATTTTTTTTGTTGCAATTATGAAGGGGATTACTTTTTTGAGTTTGTTCTCAAATGTTTCATTTTTGGCATATAGTAAGGCTATGGACTTTTGTATATTAATTTTGTATCCTGTGACCTTACTATATTGGCTTATTGTTTCTAGTGTTCTTTTTGTAGATTCTTTGGGGTTTTCAATGTATAAGATCATATCATCTGCAAAAAGTGATACTTTTACTTCTTCTTTTCTGATATGGATGCCTTTTATTTCTTTGTCTTGTCTGATTGCTCTGGCTAGAACCTCTATCACCACATTAAGTAAGAGTGGAGAGAGTGGACAACCCTGTCTTGTTTGTGATTTAAGGGGGAAAGTCTTTAGTTTTGTGCCATTTAATATGATGTTAGCTGATGGTTTTATCATATATGGCCTTTATCATGTTGAGATATTTTCCTTCTATACCCATTTTGTTGAGAGTCTTAAACATAAAATTATGTTGTATTTTATTGAACGCATTTTCTGCATCTATTGATAAGATCATGTGATTTTCTTTTTTGTTTTGTTGATATAGTGTATATTATGTTACCTGTTTTACATATGTTGAACCATCCTTGAGATTCTAGGATGAATCCCACTTGATCCTGATGTATTATTTTTTTAATATGTTGTTGTATTCAATTTGCTAGTATTTTGTTTAGTATTTTAGCATCTGTATTCATTAGAGATATTGGTCTATAGTTTTTTTTGTGTGTGTGTTGTCCTTGCCCGGTTTTGGTATGAGGGTTATGTTGGCCTCATAAAATGTGTTTGGAAGTATTGCTTCTTCTTCAATTTTTTGGAAGACTTTGAGTAGAATAGGAACCAAGACTTTTTGGAATGTTTTATAGAATTCGCTAGTAGAACCGTTTGTGCCTGAACTTTTATTCTTGGGGAGGTTTTAATAGTTTTTTCTATTTCTTACCTACTAATTGTCTGTTTAGGCTTTCTGCTTCTTCTTGACTCAGTCAAGGAAGGTTGTATTGTTCTTGGAATTTATTCATTGTTTCTAGATTGTTGAATTTAGTGGCATAAAGTTTTTCATAGTATTCTACAATAATTATTTGTATATCTATGGTATCTGTGGTGATTTCTCCTCTTTCATTTTGGATTTTGTTTATATGAGTCCTTTCTCTTTTTTCCTTGGTAAGTCTTGCTGAGAGTTTGTCAATTTTATTGATCTTTTTAAAGATCAATAAAACCAGCTCCTTGTTTTATTAATTTTTTCCATAGTTTTTCTGTTCTCTATTTTATTATTTCTGCTCTGATTTTTATTATCTTCTTTCTTCTGCTGGTTTTAGGTGGTCTTTGTTCTTCTTTTTCCAGTTCCTTAAGGTGTGAAGTTAAGTGGTTCTCCTGGGCTCTCTCTTGTTTGTTCATAAAGGCCTGAAGTGATATGAACTTTCCTCTTATCACTGCTTTTGCTGCATCCCATAGATTCTGATATGTGTATTGTCATTTTCATTTGTCTGTATATATCTTTCGATCTCTGCGCTTATTTTCTTTTTTAACCATTCATTTTTTTAAAGTATGTTGTTTAGTTTCCACATTTCTGAGGGTTTTTTCCCTCTTTTTTGCAATTGAATTCTAGTTTCAAGGCTTTATGATCAGAAAATATGCTTGGTATAACTTTGATTTTTCTAAATTTGCTAATGTTTTTTGTGGCCCAACATATGGTCAATTCTTGAGAATGATCCATATACACTGGAGAAAAATGTATACTTTGGGGTGAAATGTCCTGTAGATGTCTATCATATTCAGGTGCTCTAGTGTTTTGTTTAAGGCCAATATATCTTTATTGTTTCTGTGTTTGGATGACCGATCGAGAGCCATCAGCAGTGTATTGAGGTCTCCAAGTATGATTGTATTTTTGTCAGTTTTTTGTTTGGAGGTCAATAAGTAGCTGTCTTATATATTTTTGGTGCTCCTTGGTTTGGTACATATATATTAAGAATAGTTATGACTTCTTGATTCAGCATCCCCTTAATCATTATGAAATTACCGAGTACTTTTGCTGTCTTTTATTCAGCATTATCAGATATGTGTATTGCTACACCTGCTTTTTTTTGCATGTTATTTGCTTGGAGTATTATTTTCCAGCCTTTCACTTTGAATTTTTTTTTATTCTTGTTGCTTAGATGAGTTTCTTGTAGGCAGCATACAGTTGGATATTCTTTTTCTTTTTTTTTTTTTTTGTATTTTCTGAAGCTGGAAATGGAGAGAGACAGTCAGACAGACTCCCGCATGCGCCCAACTGGGATCCACCCGGCATGCCCACCAGGGGCAACACTCTGCCCACTGGGGGGGTGATGCTCTGTCCCTCCAGGGTGTTGCCCTGCCACTACCAGAGCCACTCTAGCACCTGGGGCAGAGGCCAAGGAGCCATCCCCAGCGACCGGGCCATCTTTGCTCCAATGAAGCCTTGGCTGTGGGAGGGGAAGTGAGAGACAGAGAGGCAGGAGGGGGGGGTGGAGAAGCAAATGGGCAATTCTCCTATGTGCCCTGGCTGGGAATCGAACCCTGGTCCCCCGCACGCCAGGCTGACGCTCTACTGCTGAGCCAACCAGCCAGGGCCGGATTTTCTTTTTTAATTTATTCTGCTACTCTGTGCTATTCTATTGGTGAGTTTAATCCATTTACATTTAGTGTAATTATTGATACTTGTGGGTTCTCTATTGCCATTTTATAGACTGTCAGTTTTGTGTCTTGTTTGATTTTTCTCTTTTGTTTTTCTATCCTTTGTTTTGTTTAATTGTATTCCATACTTCTTTCCTCTGTTGTTATCTTTTTAAAATTATGTCCTTCTGTGGTGGTTTTTTCAAGGGGTGGTTATCATTAAGTAATGAAAAGGGTTTTTACTCTGTTCAGTGTAATGCTCTATCTTGTGAGTACTTCTGTATTCCACCGTCCTTTTCTACTATTAATTTTCGTCCTCTTTCTTTTTTTTTTTTTTGTTGTTGTCACAGTTTATATTTGATTTTTTTGTATTCTTGGTGGAGCTTTTACTTGTGGTTTTATCTTGTTTTGTTTTTTGTAACTGGTTGGAAAACCCTCTTTAATAATTCCTGGAGTGGCGGTTTCTGATGATAAATTTTCTCATCTTTTCTATATCTATGAATGTTTTTATTTCTCCTTCATATTTGAAGGATAGCTTTGATGGGTATATTATTCTTGGCTGAAAGTTCCTTTCTTTCCGTACTTTAAATATTGGGGTCCACTCTCTTCTAGCTTGTAGAGATTCTGTTGAGAAATCCAATGATAATCTAATGGGCCTTCCTTTATATGTTGTATTCTTCTTTTCCTGGCTGCCTTGAGAATTTTTTCTTTGTTGTTGGTTTGTGCCAATTATGATGTACCTTGGAGTAGATTTGTTGGGGTTAAGAAAACTTGGAGTTCTGTTTGCTTTTTGAATTTGCGGCTTTAGTTCTTTCCACAGGCTTGGGAAGTTCTCATCTATTATTTGTTTGAATATGTTCTCTATTCCATTTTCTCTCTCTTCTCCCTCTGATATACCTATTATTCTTATGTTATTCTTTTGGTTGGAGTCAGACAATTCCTGTAGGGCTTTCTCATTTTTTTAATTTTTGAGTCTCTTTCTTCTTCTCTCTGTTGTGTCTCAAGTTGCTTGTCCTCTATTTAACTAATTCTACCTTCTATCTGGCCTGTTCTATTCGCTAAGCTTCTTACCTTGTTTTTCAGCTCATGAATTGAGATTTTCATCTCTGTTTGATTTGTTTTTATAGTTTCAATTTCTTTGGTAATATGCTCTTTGTGTTAGTTGAGTTGTTTTCTGAGCTCCCTAAATTGCCTTTTTGTGTTTTCCTGTGTATCTCTGAGTATTTTTAGGATTTCTATTTTAAATTCTCTGTAATTTAGCTCCAAGGTTTCCAATATATTAAATTTTTCCTCTATAGATTTTTTTCTCATCTATCCGTGCTACCTCTTCATCTTTTGTATCTATGATATTTGATTTACTTTTCTTCAATGGCATCTGAGGGTGATTTTCTTGATAGTACTAATGAGAATTAATAAAGAATAAAAAGATAAAATAAATAAAATAATAAAAAAAATTAAATAATTATTTCCTTTTTTTTTCCCACTCGCCTCCTCTCCCCTCCTTCTTGAGAAAATCTTTTGGTGAACTGTGAATTATATTGTGCTAAATTGACAAAAACTACGTATAATGGAGGGGCCCTGAATTGGGGAGAACTGATAAAGGGGGCAAAAAAAATGGAGTATGGACCCACAAAATGCAAAAAAGGATAATATTTGGGTCACGAATAAAATGATTTGCTTTACGTGATGATTAACTAAGAGATATAATGAGAGGAATGAGATGGATACAGGAAAAATGGAAAAAAATATTTAAAAATTACTATTGTATTTAGTGCAGCAAAAACTTGATAAAATGGAGAGCCAGGCTTGGGAGCACTGCTAGTGAGTTAAAAATGCAAAGTAAAAACCCCCACAGTCCACAAAAAAAAAATTTGAGTCCCAAATGAAATAATTTATTTGTGATTGAGGATTTGAATGAGAGGAAAAGTAAAGGAGAAATGAAGAAACTAATATAGAGGAAGAAAAAAAGAAAGAGGAAAATACAAAAAGAAGAAAAAAGAACAAAGAACAAAAGGAGAGAGAGATAGAGAGAGTTAAGGGTTTGGAGTGCAATCCTCATAGAGAGAAAGGAAGAGGAAAGGAAAGATAATGAGAGATATAACACTTATGGGTAGTGTAATTCAAGGAGAGGAGAGAGTAAGACCGGCAGAGAATTAAATGACCCAAACTGGAAAAAGAAGAAAATAATCAAGAAAAGAAGATAAGAGAAACAAACAAACATAATAAAATGGGATAGGTTATAAATTCTGTGGATTATTCTTGATTTTGAGAGGTTATCTCTTGCTCTTTCTTTTCTCTCACTCTTCCAGGTTGGTGACTTTGTACCCAGGTTCTGGCCCCTCTGGCATGTTTAGGTAGAGTTTGGCACTTGATAAGTCTCTATGGCAATGTCATATTTTGGGCTTCAGTCTCGTTGGCTCATTAGCATTTGCAGGCTCTGACAATGAGAAAGTCTGTTTTCCTGGAGCCCTCTCTCCTAGTCTTTCCTTCCTGAATTAGCAGCCTGATGATCCAGCTCTGGGGTTGCTGCAGCCTCTGCCTTTGCGCTTAGTATAAAACTCCTCGAGGCTCCAAGGATAGATTTTTTTGTCTCTGGTTGAAGATCTTTTTGAATTTTTGGGGAGATTTATTGGCATTGCTTCTTATGGCACCATTTATCTGATTTCACTCTAGCCTTTTAAATTCCATTTTGACTGATATAAGTATGGCTACCCCAGGTTTTTTTATTTCAATTTGCATAAAATATTTTTTCTATACTTTTATCTTTGTTTATGTGCATCTTTGTTTTAAGGTGTGTCTCTTTTAGACAGCATATGTATGGGTCCAGTTTTCTTTTCCATACAATCTACCCTATGTCTTTTGATTGGATTATTTAATCCATTTACATTTAAGGTTATTATTGATATGTAGTTGTTATTACCATTTTATTCTTTAAAACTGTATTCCTCTTTTGCTATATTCTCTTTCTTCTTTGATTTGTTTAAAGCCCCTTAGCATTTCTTTTTTTTTAAATAAATTTTTATTTTAATGGGGTGACATCAATAAATCAGGGTACATACATTCAAAGAAAACATTTCCAGGTTATCTTGTCATTTAGTTTCTGTTGCATACCCATCACCCGAAGAGAGATCATCCTCCACCACACCTCCATCCAGTTCTCTCTGTATGCCTTCCCCTCCCCCTCTCCCTCCTTCCCTCCCCCCACCCCCCATAACCATCACACTCCTGTCCATGCCTCTTAGTCTCGCTTTATGTCCCATCAATGTATGGAATCCTGCAGTTCCTGTTTTTTTTCTGATTCGCTTATTTCACCCTGCACAATGCTCCAAGACTCCACCCTTCCGCTGTAAGTGATCCGATGTCATCATTTCTCCTAGCTGAATAGTATACCATGGTGTATATGTGCCCCATCTTCTTCATCCAGTCCTCTATTTTTTTTACCAGTGATTAAAAGCCTTTAAGAAAACTCTTGGCCAATACAGCAAGAATCCATAAAAGAGTAGTGTCCTTAACATGTTCACCAAGTCCAAGTTGGCCCCATCACCATGCCAAATCGCTAAAAAAATGCAACCCAACCACAGTTCAGTCTGCTAGGAGCTGTCACAGGGAGCAGGAAATCCAGGAAAGTTCCCCACAGGAAAAATTCGCATGGCACTGGAATTGTTACCATTCTATACTTGCAGCTCATGTCCAAGTCCCAATGACCACTGCTTCTAGCTGGTAATTGATTCAGGTAGATTTGAAAAAGCCATTTGCAGCATGCGTGGATATGGAGCTTCTGTTCTCCCTCTGCATGGAGAGTTGAGACCAGGTTGCTTTTTCCCTGGAGCTCTGTGACTGTGGCATGGTAGAGAGAACCTTGGGATACACTAAGCTGGGTGGCAAAGGTAAATTCATAATACAAGTTGGCAAAAGGGGGAAGAGAGCTCTAAATTAGAAGTAGGTCCCAGCCTGAAATATGAGTGGGGCATTGAGGTAGGAGGGATAAAGGAAACACTATATTAAGCAAAGCAGCAGAAAATAGGACTATCAACACCCACAACAGAGATCTTTGAGGGAAGAATAAAAAACCTGACTATTCAGGCAAAACATAGTTAAGTGGCCTTGTGCGAATGAGATACAGTTTACCTGCTTCTTGGAAGAAATAACCTAGGCTTGTCCACAGTGTTGTAGATGGGGGGCCGACGGCCCTGGTCACCTTAAGCCTTCAGTGGCAAACCCAGAATTCTGGGCAAGGTTAGGTCATAGGTGGCTGGATCAGGGCTGGAAAGAGACTGAACCCTCCCTTAGAGGAGCAAGGAGGAAAGCTACCTTCCAGTGTCCCTGTTTCCTCACAAGCAGGAGGCATGTAAGCATGGCAAGGCTTTAGCTCAATGACCTTCCTTTCCACTATTGAAGCAGGAACCCAATGGCATCCTATGAGACCCCTTTGGGGGCATTGGAGCTTTTAAGGGTGTAATCCTAAAAGCTGGCAGTTTCTCTGATCTCTATTGGCTTTTTTCTGCCTCTAGGTATCTTAAAAGCCATTCTCAGAAGATCTCGCTGAGGGGTTTGAGGATCCCCATCTGCC
The DNA here is from genome assembly GCF_036850765.1 of Saccopteryx bilineata. Classification (NCBI taxonomy): domain Eukaryota; kingdom Metazoa; phylum Chordata; class Mammalia; order Chiroptera; family Emballonuridae; genus Saccopteryx; species Saccopteryx bilineata. The sequence continues at coordinate 133,204,883 of NC_089493.1, forward strand.
TATATAAATCTTTTCCATATATCTGGGGCTATTTGGAAAAAGGCAAAACAGTGTTATTAGCTAGATCTAATAAAGAAGGTAGTAGTTTGCAGGCGAAAAAGATTTGGTGTCTCCTGTTCATCAGCACTGAAAAGAAATGTACAATTTTTTTTTAAGTAAAAAGCATGATATGGTAGACCCGTTGGAGTCATTGGCCTGGTGTGCAGGATTCCCGGTTTCGATTCCTGGCCAGAGCATACAGGAGAAGCACCCATCTACCTCTCCACCCCTCCCCTCTCCTTCCTCTTTGTCTCTCTCCTCCTGCCCGCAGCCAAGGCTCCACCAGAGCAAAGCCACCCTGGGCACTAAGGATGGCCCCATGGCCTCCACCCCAGTCGCTAGAATGGCTCCGGTTGTAACAGAGCAACACCCCAGATGGGCAGAGCATTCCCCCCTGGTAAGCATGCCAGGTGGATCCCAGTCAGGCACATGAGGAGTCTGTCTGACTGCCTCCCCATCTCCATCCTCAGAAAAATACAAAAAATAAATAAATAAAAGAAAAAATACTAACAACAACAAAAAAAGGACATTCCCTTGTGATAAAGCTCCAGGGAGCATGGAGTGAGCTTGAGTATGTCCTATGAAACATGGAGCTCTATGTTGACATATAAGTCTTTGAAGAAGGAGGAACTGCTGAAATAGTTCATCAGCATTTGTCCCTAAGACAGCAGTCTTTATAGTGGGAACACCATACGTAAATATTTGCTCTCTGTCCATAGATTAAGGGGGGAATATGGCAAATGCTGAAAAGCCATGATCTTTGTGCCCCTCCCTTCCCCCAAACCCCTCCCTCTCCTCCCCCACCCTGTAACCCCAACACTGTTGTTCAGGTCTCTGGGTCTCATCTTTATGTCCCACCTATGTATGGAATCATATAGTTCTTAGTTTTTTCTGATTGACTTCGTTCATTCAGTATAATGTTATCAAGGCCCATCCATGTTGTTGTAAAAGATCCTATGTCATCATTTCTTACGGCTGAGTAGTATTCCATAGTATATATACCAAAGCTTTTTAATCCACTCATCCTCTCATGGACACTTAGGCTGTTTCCAAATCTTTGCTATTGTGAACAATGCTGCCATAAACATGGGGGTGCATTTCTTCTTTTCAAACAGTGCTATGGTGTTCTTGGGGTATATTCCTAACAGTGGTATAGCTGGATCAAAAGGCAGTTCGATTTTTAATTTCATGAGGAATCTCCATACTGTTTTCCACAGTGGCTGCACCAGTCTGCATTCCCACCAGCAGTGCAGGAGGGTTCCCTTTTCTCCACATCCTCGCCAGCACTTATTGTGTGTTGTTTTACTGATGAGCGCCATTCTGACTAGTGTGAGGTGTTATCTCATTGTGGTTTTAATTTGCATTTCTCTAATCATTAGTGATGTTGAATATTTTTTAATATGCCTGTTGGCCATCTGTGTGTCCTCTTTGGAGAAATGTCTATTCATTTCTTTTGCCCATTTTTGTTTTGTTTTGTTTTTTTTCTTTTTTTTTTCTTTTTCATTTTTCTGAAGCTGGAAACAGGGAGAGACAGTCAGACAGACTCTCGCATGCGCCCGACCGGGATCTACCCGGCATGCCCACCAGGGGCTACGCTCTGCCCACCAGGGGGTGATGCTCCGCACATCCTGGGCGTGGCCATGTTGCGACCAGAGCCACTCTAGCGCCTGAGGCAGAGGCCACAGAGCCATCCCCATGCCTGGGCCATCTTTGCTCCAATGGAGCCTTGGCTGCGGGAGGGGAAGAGAGAGACAGAGAGGAAAGCGCGGTGTAGGGGTGGAGAAGCAAATGGGCGCTTCTCCTGTGTGCCCTGGCCGGGAATCGAACCCGGGTCCTCTGCACGCTAGGCTTTTGCCCATTTTTGGATTGGATTGTTTGTCTTCCTGCTATTGAGTTTTACAAGTTCTTTATAAATTGTGGTTATTAACCCCTTATCAGATGCTATGTCAATTATATTCTCCCATTGTGTAGTTTGTCTTTTTATTCTGTTCTTATTGTCTTTAGCTGTGCAGAAGCTTTTTAGTTTGATAAAGTCCCATTTGTTTATCCTGTCTTTTATTTCACTTGCCTGTGGAGACAAATCAGCAAATATATTGCTGCAAGAGATGTCAGAGAGCTTACTGCGTATGTTTTCTTCTGAGATGCTTATGGTTTCACGGCTTACATTAAAGTCTTTTATCCATTTTGAGTTTATTTTTGTGAGTGGTGTAAGTTGGTGGTCTAGTTTCATTTTTTTGCAGGTAGCTGTCCAATTTTCCCAACACCATTTGTTGAAGAGGCTGTCTTTACTCCATTGTATTGTCTTACCTCCTTGGTCAAATATTAGTTGTCCATAGAGCTGTGGGTTTATTTCTGAGTTCTCTGTTGTGTTCCATTGATCTATGTGCCTGTTCTTATGCCAGTACCATGCTGTTTTGAGTACAATGGCCTTATAATATAACTTGATATCTGGAAGTGTGATACCTCCTGCTTTTTTCTTCCTTTTCAAGATTGCTGAGGCTATTCGTGTTCTTTTTTGGTTACATATAAATTTTTGGAATATGTGTTTTATGTCTTTGATGTAAGTCATTGGTATTTTAATCGGTATTGCATTGAATTTATAAATTGCTTTGGGTAATATAGACATTTTAATGATGTTTATTCTTCCTAACCATGAGCAAAATATATGCCTCCAGTATTCGTATCTTCCCTGATTTCTTTTATCAATGTTTTATAATTTTCTGAGTACAAGTCTTTAATCTCCTTGGTTAGATTTATTCCTAGGTACTTATTTTTTTGGTTGCAATGGTAAAGGGGATTGATTCCTTGATTTCTCTTTCTGACAGTTTATTGTTAGTGTATAAAAATGCCTTTGATTTCTGAGTATTGATTTTATATCCTGCCACCTTGCCTAATTCATTTATCAGGTCTAGTAGTTTTTTGACTGAGACTTTAGGGTTTTTTATATACAATATCATGTCATCTGCAAATAATGATAGTTTTACTTCTTCTTTTCTAATTTGGATGCCTTTTATTTCTTTTTTTGTCTAATTGCTGTAACTAGGACTTCCAGATCTATGTTGAATAAGAGTGGTAAAAGGGGGCACCCCTGCCTTGTTCCTGATCTTAAGGGGATTGCTTTTAATTTTTGCCCATTGAGTATGATGTTGGCTGTGGGTTTGTCATAGATGGCCTTTATCATGTTGAGGTATGTTCCCTGTATTCCCACTTTGCTGAGAGTTTTGATCATGAGTGGGTGCTGGACTTTATCAAATGCTTTTTCTGCATCTATTGAAATTATCATGTGGTTTTTCTCCTTTCTTTTGTTTATGTGATGAATTACATTGATTGATTTGCGAATATTGTACCAGCCTTGCCTCCCAAGAATAAATCCCACTTGATCATGGTGTATGATTTTTTCCATATATTGCTGGATCCGGTTTGCTAATATTTTGTTGAGGATTTCTGCATCTAATTTCATCAGGGATATTTGCCTATAATTTTTTTTTTGTGTTGTCTTTTCCTGGTTTTGGAATCAGAATTATACTCACCTCATAAAAGGAGTTTGGAAATCTTCCTTCCTCTTGAATTTTTTGAAATAGCTTGAGAAGGATAGGAGTTAGTTCTTCTTTGAATATTTGGTAGAATTCACCTGTGAAGCCATCAGGCCCAGGACTTTTCTTTTTTGGGAGTTTTTTGATAGCTGTTTCGATCTCATTTGTTGTAATTGGTCTGTTTAGGTTTTCTGATTGTTCCAGATTGATTTTTGGAAGATTTTATGATTCAAGGAATTTGTCCATTTCATTTAGGTTGTCTAGTTTTTTTGGTGTACAGTTCTTCATGGTATTTTCTTACAATATTTTGTATTTCTGTTGTGTCAGTTGTTATTTTTCTACTCTCGTTTCTAATTTTATTTATTTGAGTCCTCTCTCTTTTTTTCTTGGTGAGTCTCGTTAAAGGTTCATCAATCTTGTTTACCTTTTCAAAGAACCAGCTCCTGGTTTCATTGATCCTCTGTATTGTTTCTTTAGCCTCTATGTCATTTACTTCTACTTTGATCTTTATTATTTTCTCCCTTCTACTAGCTCTGGGTTTTACTTGCTGTTCTTTTTCTAGTTCTTTTAGATGCAGGGTTAAGTTGTTTATTTGAGCTTTTTCTAGCTTCTTGAGGTATGCCTGTAATGCTATAAACTTCCCTCTCAGGACTGCTTTTGCTGTGTCCCATAAATTTTGATTTGATGTATGCTCATTATCGTTTGTTTCTAGGAATTTTTTAATTTTTTCTTTGATCTCAATGTTAACCCATTCATTGTTTAATAACGTGCTATTTATTTTTCAAGTGTTTGAATGTTTTTCAATTTTTCTATTGTGATTGATTTCTAGTTTAATGCCATTGTGATCAGAGAAAGTGCTCAATATTATTTCAATCTTCTTGAATTTGTTGAGCCCACTCTTGTGCCCTAACATGTCGTCTATTTTATAGAATGTATCATGAGCACTTCAAGAGAATATATATTCTGCTGTTTTAGTGTGAAAGGTTCTGAAGATATCTATTAAATTGAGTTGAACTAATATATCCTTTAAGTCTGCTGTTTCTTTGTTAATTTTCTTTCTTGAGGATCTATCTAATGATGTTAATGGGGTATTGAAATCCCCTACTATTATAGTATTGCTGTTGATCTCGCCCTTTAAGTCCATCAAAGTCTGCTTTATATATTTAGGTGCTACTATATTAGGTGTGTAGATATTTATAATGGTTATATCTTCCTTTTGGATTTCTCCCTTTATCATTATGTAATGACCTTCTTTATCTCTAACTATGGTCTTTGTTTTAAAGTCCATTTTATCTGATATAAGTATTGCTACCCCAGCTTTTTTTTCATTTCCATTTTCATGAAATATTTTTTTCCATCCTTTTATCTTCAGTCTGTGTGCATCTTTTGATTTAAGGTGTGTCTCTTGTAGACAGCATATGTACGGGTCCTGTTTTCTTGTCCACGCAGCTACCCTATGTCTCTTGATCGGATCATTTAATGCATTAACATTTAAGGTTATTACTGATATGTAATTGTTTATTGCCATTTTTTTTCTTTAAAACTGTTTTTCTCTTTTGCTATATTCTTTTTTTCCTTTGATCTGTTTACAACAGGTCCCTTAGCATTTCTTGCAGCCTTGGTTTGGTTACAGTGAAATCCTTGAGTTTTTTTTTTTTTTTTTGTCTGGAAAGCTTTTTATTTCTCCTTCAATTTTAAATGATAGCCTTGCTAGATAAAGTAGTCTTGGTTGTAGGTTCTTCTTCTGCATTACTTTGAATATTTCTTGCCATTCCCTTCTGGCCTCAAGTGTTTCTGTTGAGAAGTCAGAAGTCATCCTTATAGGGGCTCCTTTGTAGGTGACAGTCTTTTTTTCTCTAGCAGCTTTTAATATTTTCTCTTTATCATTTAGCTTTGGTAATTTAATTATGATGTCCCTTGGTGTTGGTTTCTTTGGGTTTCTTCTTAATGGAGTTCTCTGTGCTTCCTGAACATGTGAAATGTTTTCCTGCCTTAATTGGGGGAAGTTTTCCGCTATAATATGTTTGAACAAAGTCTCTATCTCTTGTTCTTTCTCTTCTTCTTCAGGAACCCCTATGATGCGGATGTTATTTCTCTTCATGTTGTCACAGAGCTCTCTTAGAGTTTCCTCAGACTTTTGAGTCTCTTTTCTTTTTTCTGCTCTGCTTTCGTGCCTTTATTTATTGTGTCCTCTCACTCACTGATTCGATTCTCTGCTTCATCCATCCTGCTTTTAATTCCTTCCATTATATTCTTTATTTCAGATATTTTATTTGTCATTTCTGACTGATTCTTTTTTATTATTTCAATGTCCTTTTTTATATTTGTTATCTCTTTATTTAGGTTTTTGTAATGGCCATCTATGGTTGTTCTAATATCTTTGAGCATCCTAACAATCGTTATTTTAAACTCTGCACCTGGTAATTTGGTTATATCTGATTCATTCAGGTCCTTTTCTGGGGATTTCTCTTGGTTTATGTGTGTTGTCTTTCTCTGCCTCCACATTTTCTCTTCACGGGAGTGGCTGTGATCATGTGCTCGGGTGCACAAGGGTTGGTGGCCTTGGCCTTTGCCCCACCCCCATGTGTGACATTATGCTCGGTCCTGAGGGCACTGGCGAGCACCTTTGCTCAGCTGCAGGTCTCCGCCTGTTTCCGAGCTTTCGCCCTGCCCTTGCAGGAGGATCCCACTCAAGGAACAGCTGCTAGCCTTGGCTCTACCACCAGGCAGGGCTGCGTGCCCAAGCTCAGCTCCGTAGCAGAACTCTGCCTCTTCTGGGCTTTTGGCTCCACCCCCATGGGAGGAGCCGGCTACCAAGTCTGACCTCAAGCCTGGGTTGCACGGGCGGGGCAGGGCTGTGCTCCTCTGCCCTTGCTCCGGGGCTGGTTTCCACCCTTTCCAGGGTTCTTGCCCTTCTCCTGGAGGCTGGATTACAGGCTGCCAGCAGCTGAGCTTGACCGCTTTTGCATGCCCCCTTCTCCCCAGCCGGGCAAGATTGAGCTCACACCTGAGCCCACTGGTGGCAGGCCGGCTTCCGCCCCTGCCAGTAGAACCGTGCTTTTGTCTCCCACTGCCGCCTGCCCTCCGGTGCACCCTCAGCCGCGTGGGTGGGGACGTTGCAGCTAAGACCCTAAAACTCACTACTGTAGACCCGAAAGCTCCCTCCTTCTATGCGACTCTGCTCTGAATGCTGCGGGGGAGCTTGTTTGGCTGCTCTCCTTCTTCCCTTTGCTTGTATTGCTGTTTCCGGGGGAAATATTCACTTCAGCTTTGGGGAGTGACTCGTCCCAGGGGTTAGGGTGGCTATCTCCCAAAATGTTTCTCCCTATGCCTCCTAGATTACACTCTCTTCCTGTTGCTGTGGTCCTCTCCTCTCTCCCCCCGTCCCCAGGAGCCCCAGGTGATTGTTTTTGAGAGAGATGTTCTGCACGGTCCCTTTAAGAAGGATCCTGGGTCTGAGAAATCAGACTCTCTCACAAACAGTATCCTGACTTGTTTCCAGCTAAATACTGTCCATACACCTCTTCTGGGCTCTGGGGCTGCAGGCTGGGGCTTTGTTTTTGGGGCTCAGGGCCCTTTCCCCTCTGCTAAACTCACTTCCCGCCACGCGAGTCTCTCCCTGCTGCCATTCGCTCTGAGGAGCTGGGCAGCCCTCTCCGCGTTTCCGCTTTTCCTACCAGTCTTGGTGTGGCTTCTTCAATGTTCCTTGGTTGAAGATTCCTCTTAGTTTAGTACAAAGTTGGTTTGTCCAGATGATAGTTCATAAAATTAGTGTGTAATCCACTTTGGTTCTGGGAGGTAGATGCTGGTACGTCCGCCTACTCCAGCGCCATCTTGTCTCCCCCCTTAGCATTTCTTATAGCATTGGTTTGGTTGTAATGAATTCCTTGAGTTTTTTTTTTGTTTTTTTTTTTTGTCTGGAAAGCTTTTTATTTCTTTTTCAATTTTAAAAGATAGCCTTGCTGGATAAAGTAGCCTTGGTTGTAGGCTCTTGTTCTGCAGTCCTTTGAATATTTCTTGCCATTCCCTTCTGGCCTCAAGTGTTTCTGTTTAGAAGTCGGAAGTCATTCTTATGGGGGCTCCTTTGTAGGTGATAGTCCTTTTTTCTCTAGCACCTTTTAATATTTTCTCTTTATCACTTAGCTTTGATATTTTAATTACGATGTATCTTGGTGTAGATTTCTTTGAGTTTCTCTTTAAAGGAGTTCTCTGTGCTTCTTGGACTTGTGAGATGTTTTCCTGCCTTAATTGAAGGAAGTTTTCAGCTGTGATATCATTAAACAAAGTCTCTTTCCCTTGTTCTTTCTCTTCTTCAGCAACCCCTATGATGTGAATGTTATTTCTCTTCATGTTGTCACAGAGCTCTCTTAGAGTTTCCTCAGACTTTCTGAGTCTCTTTTCTTTTTTCTGCTCTCCTTCCTGCCTTCATTAATCTGGTCCTCTAACTTGCTCATTTGATTCTCAGCTTCATCCATTCTACTTTTAATTCCTTCCATTGTGTTCTTCATTTCTGAATTGTATTTGTCATTTCTGACTGATTCTTTTTTATTATTTCAATGTCCTTTTTATATTTGCTATTTCTTTATTTAGGTGTTTGTAATGACCATCTATTGTTGTTTTAATATCTTTGATCATCCTAAAAATCATTATTTTAAACTCTGCATCTGGTAATCTGGTTATATCTGACTCATTCAGTTCCTTTTCTGGGGATTTCTCTGGATTTGTTTGTTTGCATTTCTCTACCTTCTCATTTTGTCTGTGTAAAAGAAGATTTTGGCCACTGGAGTCCACTGAGTGTGGCCTCTGTCTTCCCTAGGTGTGGTCTGTCTTCAGGCCTGCCACTCCATCTGCTGATGCTGCCTTGGGTGTTTGGGTATGGGCATTGCTGGTGCCTGCCCACTGGGGATGTTGCTGCATTTTCTGCCTCTCCTTCACAGGAGTGGCTGTGATTTCATGCTCGGATGTACAAGCCTTGGTGGCCTTGGCATTCGCCCCGCCCCGCGGGTGGTGTTATGCTTGGCCCTGAGGGCAGGGGCGAGCACCTTTGCTCAGCTGTGGGTCTCCACCTCTGGGCTTTCACCCTGCCTTTGTAGGAGAAGCTCGCTTGTGGGATGGCTGCAAGTCTTAACTCCACAGGCCGAGTGGGACTGTGTGCCCATGCTCAGTAACGGGACTCTGCCTCTTCTGGGCTTTTGGCTCCCCCCTGCGGGAAGAGCTGGCTCCTAACTCAGGCCACAATCCTGGGTTCTGTGGGTGGGGCAGGGCTGTGCTCCTGCGCCCTTGCTCAAGGGTGGGTCTCCACCCCTTCCGGGGCTCTTGCCTTTTTCCCGCAGGTTCAATTGCATCTATCCTACAGCTGGGCTTGAGTGCTCAGTGGGACAGCATTATGAAGGGCACCTTTGTAATTCCTTTATGGCCAATAGTGAGTTTTCCTATTTTACTACACATCGAATCAGCAGATGCTGGTGTATTGGCCAATAAGTTTTGGTATGCTGGTTAAAGGCAGCCTCTGGTACCAGCAACGGTGCTGCCTGCATACAAAACTCTGGCTTGTATTCTGCCAGAGGGAAAAGATTTGCCTCTCTTGGTGCCTCTGACAGCTCTCATTTCACCCATAGCTTCTGATTTGTTAATTCTCTTGCTGTAGTTTTTACTGTTTCTGTTTATGCAATGTACCCCACTCCTTGCCGTGACCATCATGGAAGATACTTGTGGTTTATATTGTAAAGAGAGCAAAAGGGGTGGAATGTTGGTCAAGTAAGTTTGTAAATATGACATATATGTTTGTTCACATTGGGTGTGGGAGACAGGCTGTAAGCTGGCAAAGTCAATATAGCCTAAGGCAGGGATCCCCAAACTTTTTACACAGGGGGCCAGTTCACTGTCCCTCAGACCGTTGGAGGGTTGGACTATAAAAAAACTATGAACAAATCCCTATGCACACTACACATATCTTATTTTAAAGTAAAAAAACAAAATGGGAATGAATACAATATTTAAAATAGAGAACAAGTAAATTTAAATCAACAAACTGACCAGTATTTCAATGGGAACTATGCTCCTCTCACTGACCACCAATGAAAGAGGTGCCTCTTCCAGGTGTGCGGTGGGGGCCAGATAAATGGCCTCAGGGGGCCGCATGCAGCCCGTGGGCTGTAGTTGGGGACCCTTGGCCTAAGGCTTAGTTTTAAAACTAAGCTTTTCCTCACACCCTTGACTGTTGCATGATAGGGGTTGGTGCACTCTTATGAGGAATCCCATCTATGCCTCAGTTAAGTGACTCTGTATCTGAGACTTCCTTATTTGTATAGTGGATTAAAGGTTTTGACTTCTACACTATAAAATGGGGACATACCGCGGGCTCGCTCTGTCTGTTCCTGCTATCACCATTGCAGAAGCCTCGCTGATCCCTTGCTTTTCTGCTTTTTTTTTGGCTTCTCTTTTGGCTTGCCTGTCTTGGAGAGACACCAATAAAAAGAATGGCCCACCATCCTCCGACTCTGCCATTTCTTTAGAGTCTGCCTGAATAATAGAGAACCTGCATGTGTATAGCCATGATGGCGGCCCTTGGCCATACAGTGCCCTCTCTTTTTCTTTCTTTCCTGTGCCTAATGTGTGTTTGTGCACTGCAGTTGGTGGTGGAAACTAAGGCAATGGATATGTAGCTAAGTGTAATCCTGTCTTGACTTTCTTTTCAGCAAAAAGCAGCCGGAGTCAGTTAGTCAAACCCAGAAAAACCGATCCGCTGCAGCCAGAGCACGTATCCCCGGCAGGCAGGGCTCCCACCCACACCCACGGGCGGGCGGGCTGGTGGCAGCGGCGAAAACGGGCCCGGGCGCGGGTGGGCGGCTGGCTGATTGTGGGCGCGCGCATGTGCGTGTGTGTGTGGGCCAAAGCACCTGTGTATGCGTGCGTGCGTGTGTGAGTGTGCGCACGCAGGCTGGCAAAGGCACGTGTATGCGTGTCTGTGTGCCTGGCCGCTTGGTGGGCTCGGCAATGGGCAATCAATTACAGAACTAGTGGGGCCCCGTCAGCTCAGCGATGCGCCCACCGCCTCTGCTTGCCTAGCGCTCACCTGTGCACTCTGCCGCATTGCCCCCTGCCCGTGGTCCCTGGACCACGAACCCGCTCCCGAAGAAGGGGACCAGGTAACTCGCTTCGGAGGGTTCCAGTGCGACCACAACCCACTCTCCCCGAGTGGAATGAAGCGCACGTTTTCTGCTGGCCTGGAAGGAAGGGTTGTAGCAGCGAGGGCAGGCTCATTTTAGCCATGGGAAGTTTTCTCTCCTGCTATGATTCATGGCGAGGCCGAGGGACATGAGCGGACGGCGAACTGGGTGCCTGACACCCAGCTGCGGATGGCCGTTCTGGCCCAAGCGGGGTGCGTGCTGGACCCACCCACTCAGACTTCGCAGTAAACCCTGTGGAGCGATTCCAGTGAAGAGCGCCCGGTGGACCAGGACATGAATCAGGAGACAGAGGTCCTCGGGAATGGCTTGAGAAGGAAATTCGGGTCTAAGATGAAGCTCAACTCTTACTCTTTTGGAAGTGTTCTTCAGTGCAAGTTTAAAATTAGTGTGTGCTGGCAGTTTCTGCCCAGGCAACTGCCCCATCCACCAAAGCCAGAGAATGGGTGAGCGTCCAAAAAGTTGTTACTGGTATGGTGTTTCCCTTCTGTGTCATCAGTGAGTTATCGCACAGCTTTTTTTTTATTTGGGAAGAAGGTAAATAGATCGTCATGTTAAATACATATCTTTGGCTACAAATAGTAGCATTTAGCTTTTTCTCTTGTCCACATTAATAGAGGAAATGGTGACTTCTGTAATTAAAGGAAAACGGAAAATGAAGGGAGCTAAAAATACTGAACTGTGTAGTCTGAGTGGCTTGTGTTCCAGTAGAGTTCAAGCTCTACGTTGATCAGGGGTCCCTGATTCGACCTCCTTGGTGCAGTGGGGCACTCCTGTTTATCAGCAGGGCTGACAGCATCTTTGAGACTACTCTTAAGGCGGCTATGAGGATGCTACTGCTAAGTTCCACTGGAGGAAGACATGACTGACACACAAATTGTAATAATTACACAGGCAAGTTATTACTCACAAGTTATTACTCTTGGCTGTCTTTAGTCAGAGCTCAGAGCAGCTTGGAGACAAGTCCACATCAACATTGGAGTCTGGGAAACTACTGAAGTTGGGGACCCCTCAGCTTTAGTACTTTTGGCCAAGGCCTTCTAACAGGTGTCAATCTACAGGATTATCACCTCAAACCACCTTTTTGTGAGTTCCTCACAGGAATCCACTTTTATGTTAATCTACTGAAAATGTTTCCATTAAACCACTTTTTAAGATGTTCTTAAAAACACCAAGCCACTTCTTATCTAGGTATAACTTCACACACATACTAACTAGGCTCTGCTTGTAAGTCAGAGTATGTTTGTTACATTACAGAGTTATGGCACCAAGCCACTATATTAATTCTTATCCAAAAGGCCTAACTTTAATTTTAATAAATATATATTTAATATTATTTAAATTACTTTTATATAAATCTGCCATATTTTTATATTTCTATATATTTAATTACTATAACCTTATATTCCTACAGCATTCCACCCCTTGATCCCAGCAAACTATAAGCTGGCAGTGATTATTATAAAACCAATTTTTATTCTTTTTTTAAACATACATTGTAAATAGGATTACACATTCAATCCAAATACAATCACAACCAACAGGCATATACATATTATTATTTCTTTAATTTGAGTCCATGTTGATGTAAAGGTATGAATAGCTTGTTCAATATAATATATTGGATTTAATAAATTCCATGTTGGTTTACAACTCAGTGTTGAAAATATAGATCCTATAGTCTTTATAAAATTACATGGTTTTTCTGTTGATTGTCATGTTCATGGTGTCAGTGGTTAGTTTGAAGGTGTCCATTGAGTCATCTGTGATGTCATCCACTGTCCAATTCCCTGAGTTTACAGTGTGGTCCCAGTAGGTCAGGTTGGTGTTGCAGTGTACAAGGGCAAAATTTCCTAAATTATAAAATGCTTCCCTCAGGGTGGTTTCCACCATGGGTAGGTCAAAAAGTTTATGACTAGCTGCTGTGTGATTAGTACTTTAGGAAATTTAAAAGTAGTCACAATATCAGTAGCAGTAATAGCATTATTATTATTGTTAGCAGTATTAGCATTATATACCTAATGCATTATATACCTAATATTACATTGATAACCAGGATGAACCACCTCATGCTCATCTTGGATGATTTCATTGTAGTTTGGCCAGTGTCTCCTAGGCACTCTATACAGGTGTTCTAGTATTTCATTTTCCTCTGGCTCTGAAGTGGATTCCTCTGTATTATATGGAGTAATGCTTTTCCTAAGCTGTTGTTTGTAATCGTGATCATCTTCAGAATTTAAAAATGCTAGGGTATCTGGATGAATTTCCCTGGGGTGGATTTTCTAAATTTCTGTAAACTGGCTGTTTATGCAGGTTATAAATAGCTGTCTTAGCCAAATCCAGGTAGTATTGTATATGTATAACAATCCTTGTTCTAGAGGTCCTCAGCTTGGTAGATGTTCTACCATTGATTAAATGCTATCAAGGGTACAGTATATTTGCTCCCTGCAAGCCCTAGTCAGAATTTGAGGCCAAGCCTTTTCTGCATTCAACTTCTGATTATTTTCATGCAGGAGGTACCAGGGGGTATGGATTGGTTCTGGATAATACCTATAGGTCCTCCACCAATGTGCAGCAATCAAAGCTGGACTTATTTGTTTTTCCTTATATTGTGCCCCTATGGGCGTTTTTTGTGGTGAAGGTAATTATCTAGATCTGACTCTTCACTTTTTGGAGTTTTCTCAATTATTGATGGCAATTCTCATTCAAAATGTAAACTGGCATTAAATGGTTCTCTAGATTGTGGCGGTACAGTGGTAGATCTCCTTGTTAGATGACCACAGGCAGGCATAAAGTGATGAAAGCTCAGGGAGGCCTGTGAGGGGATGGTTTGATTCAACAGCTCTAGGTTATGGGCAAACACACTCCCAAAGCAACACTCTACTGCAGGTGCTGGTGGTTTTTGACATTCATTCCTCCCCTTTTCCCATTATTAATACAGTATTTACTTGCTGCAGATAATCCCATGTTGCTAAGATAGTTGCGTGTACTTCAGGATCCACTTGGGAGGAAAAGGTGAGGCAGCATGTCTTTGAGCAACAAAACAGCAGAAGCTGTAGAAGGAAACAGCTGGTGTAGTAGGAAAAAGGGATTTTTTGTTAATTTTAAATGATATCATGTGGTGTAGTGTAGTTTGAGTGAGGGTAAGGAAAAGGGTTCCAGAATATAGAGTATTTTCTGCATTGGAGAAAATGAAGGTCTTTGAGTGTAGTAGCAAACTTTGATTTTTGGTATATTAGGAGCTTTACCAAGAAGAAGTATATTTCTAGAGAGCAGTTTGTTCATGATTTCAGGAAAGGAAAAAAATACAAGTTTAGAGAGTGAATACTAAAATGTAAATAGCAGGAATACATATTCTATGTGATATGAAGAAAAAGTTATTAAAGACTGGATGATGGTTCTTGAAAAGAAGCAGTGACCTTCAGAGACCCAGTCTGGCTTATGAATGTGAGATTTAGTGTCTGAAGTTGTAAGATGTTTTGTGAGTCTGTAATTTAGTGGGGTGTCTTCTCAGCCTAGGGCTCTCCTCCCAAATTGTTGAAGACGGGTGGTTTTGTCTGTGTTGTTCTGTCTGTATGAGCTCCCATGTGGCTAGTTGAGAGGCAGCATTTTTGATCCAGGATACAAAATAAGCATATGTTTGTATTGTACTTGACTGTTTTTGTTTCCTGGAAAATAGGGTTCTTTTTGGTGTAGTATAGACCTTTCGAGCCAGATCATTCTGTGTCCCTGGTGAATGTGGTCTGTATTGTCCAAGCTTGGGAGCACTTGTTCTGTCACCACTGCTCAGTGAGCCCCACAGTGTTCACTATGTAAAATGCCACCATATTGGCTGAGTATGCCCTGGGAGTAGGTCACCTTTGGTGAAGGTTTGGAAGTGAAGTAAGTTTGGAAGGTTTCTGGAACTTGAAAGAATTTTAATGCAGTATTTTTAGAATATTTCTATTTTAATTGTTTTCTAATTGTACTTGTTACCACAGGAGTGGAGTAGAAGACAGTCCCCTTTAAACTCGCCATCTGCGATGGCCTGTGTTCTCCTTTGGACTTTTCTGGGAAAGTCATGTTAGTGCAGGAACACAGAGAGGATTCTGTAAGCGGATCCTCTGGGAAGGTCATGTTCAGTCTTTTGTTCAGGTAAAGTATTTTCCCTCCTGGCTGAGTATTTTGAAGGAGAATTATCTATACTTTCTAAAGAAGTGACTCTGCCTGACCAGGTGGTGGCACAGTAAATAGAGGGTCGAACTGGGATGCGGAGGACCCAGGTTCCAGATCCTGAGTTTGCCAGCTTGAGCTCAGGCTCACCTGGGTTGAGCAAAGCTCACCAGCTTGTACCCAAGGTTGCTCACTTGAGCAAGGGGTTACTTGGTCTGCTGTACCCCATGGTCAAGGCACATATGAGAAAGCAATCGATGAATAACTAAGGTGTCGCAACAAAAAACTAATGATTGATGCTTCTCATCTCCTTTGTTCCTGTCTGTCTGCTCCTATCCCTCTCTCTGTCTCTGAGTAAAAATAATAATAATAATAATAATTGACTCTTTGCCTGTGAATGAGAGAGGTGCAATTGATCAGTTCAATGATAAATTTTTGTAAGTTTTGTTGTAGGTCTGATTCATGTCATTGGGAGTTTCTGTTACAGAGTTTATGTGAGATGTATGAAAAGTAGGAACTCCCGAATCCATCCAACTGAATGGTAGGAAACACTGTTTGTTATAGTCATTGTCTTTGGCCTCAGGCATTGTAAGTGTTGTATAAGGTATATTTGTATAAAGTTTGCATCATACTTGTGGGTTTTGAAGCAGGTTTTCAGTGGTGAGTTGGAGAAGGAATTAATTGTCTTATTTCTTTTTATCAATTGGAGTATTATTTTCCATAGAATGACAGTTAACCTTTTTTCAGCTCACCCCATTGAAATGTTCTGACCATTTCTGTTGGAAACTGTGTGTCCCATTTTTGTTTTGTGCTTCAAAATGTCTCCCATGGGGTGGCTCCTGTTTTTATTTTGTGAAGAGGTGTTGTCCGTCATCGTTTTTAAGTGTTGATGAATATACTTTTGTAAGGAAATATTGAGATATGTAACTAGTTCCAGAGTGTTTTTATGTGAATAAGACCTGAAAAACTAAATTTAGGTGCAAGCCAGTAGGGTTTGTCTTCTGGGTTCTATAGATTTTTGGGGGGCAGGTCAGCGTTTGTTCTGGGTGAGTGGCTGTGCATTGTAGGAGCTCTCTTTTATTTGTTCTTTTCTATTTATGAAATGCAAAAAAAACCATCCCTTATAGTCCTGATAATACAAAATGGCACAGTATTGTTTATATATGCCCTGGGGGCATATTTACCTTTGGTTTGGAGACCTGATGTAGAAATGCGACTTTGAATATTTCTGGTAGCTAGAGTGGTAGGAACATAGCATTATAGCAATTTCTCTGCTGAAAAGTGTTTTCTAAGTTTACCAGTGATTTATGTTAGAGTTTTCATTTGTTGTTTTTAGATGTTTCTTTGAAAAGATGTAAAGAGAGTAATGTCCTTACCTTACTGGAAAGGTTTGTAGATGGATGGTGAGGAGAGTCCTTGAGACTTTATGCAGTTTTAGTGCATTGAAATGTGTAGAAAGTTGGTCCTTTGTTCAAAAGGGTCAGTTTTTAAGAAGTTCCAATGCTTCTTGGAGAGTATCATCATACATTTGCCTTGACTGGGTATGATGGAATAGTTATGTCTGTTGAACATAACTATTGTCCGTGATGCGCTCTACTAAATAAAGCTTTTGTTATTTCACACTTTGTGGCTACACCCTTCTTTCTTCCTTGGTGGGGAAAATACCTTACAGTTATGTATCTTGAAATTTGGCAATGATATTTTTTTGATATCCTTAGAGATTATTTTTTGTGGGGGGCTGAATTTTTTGTGGGGGGTTTTGAGAATTTTTCCATATCCCTGAATGAGAGGTGTTTAAAGTCACTTTTTATAATTATGGATTTTTCTTTTTTTTGCTGTAGGTCCATGATTTATTATTCGAGTTTTATTATGTATTATGTATTATGTATAGTGTTTCCTTTATTCCTTTTGTCTCAATGCCGCATGCCTACTTTAGGTTGGGACCTGCTCCTAATTCTAGCTAGAAGCAATGATCATTAGGACTTAAACTCCAGCTGCAATGTGTAGAAATGTGACTATGGTTCTAGTGCCCTGTGGACTTTTGCTGAATGTTTGTAACTCCTGCTCTTTATGACATTTCTCAGACTAAAATATAAATTAGGTTACATTTATGAATAATATAAAGCAGCAATAGTGTCAACATAGATTTAGTGAAATTACATTAACATGTTAAGGACATTTGTGACTGTAAGAATTTTATTTTAGATCCTGTTATATTAGTTTAAACTTTATTTTTGTTTAATAATCTAGTATGCTTTAGTCACTTTATTGTATTAAGATGCTTTTTATAGCATTTTTTAACATTTGCTATTTAAATTTTATTGTTAATTTTATATTCTTTCAGTCTGCCTCAAAATCGGAACATAGTAATTCAAATGAATAGATGCCACCTAGAACCAGTGGGGTTTTGGGACCCTTATTGCCAAAGGTTTATTCAAAACCAATCTGAAAAGATTTAAAAACAGGGAAGAAAAGAATTTTCTCAGGTAAATATTTAGAAATAGACTTTAATAAAATAATTGACAATTGTTAAGAAATTGGTATATATGATTCTTTCCAGGTTTAGCTTGCCCATTCTAGATTTGGACCTACATTTGTATCCACAATCTCAAAACTGGTAGGAAAGGAACCCAATATTAATTAGAAGCTAATTTGAAATTAAATTGTGCCCACAGGTACTCAAAGGTTCAGGGCAAGTGAATTATATGAGTCAAATAATAGAAGAAACGTAACCACTCCTTCCTTAAGTACTTGCAGGATTTACAGGTTACTTAGCAAACTGTTCAAAGACTGTCCAAGAGGCACTTCCAGCATTATTAGGAAATCAAGTACATCGCCCAAGGACTGACTCCTACATGGATGGGTCCACACACCCTGATCCTAATGACTCCCACTGCTGCCAAAGTAGAAGGCATACCTGTCTGGGTCCATCATAGCCAGTTGAAGCCTACAAACCCAGCAGAGACACCCTCATGGATGACAGAGACTGACCCCACCAACCCTTTTAAGTTAATCCTGAGAAGGACTATGTGCCTTGCCTCAACACAAACTGGAAGCTGGTTGGTCTACATACCACAAATATATGAAGAAACTCACTAAGGACTCCTTTTTAATCAGACTTTGGGGAAAAGGAAAACTAGGATAAAAAGGAAGTCAACTTGTCACTGAAAGTTAAAAGTTTTAAAATTAAGAATTTTGACTAAAGGTAAATTGTTATAAAAGCCAATTAGTTTTATCTAAGTTGCAAAAGGAAATTGTATAGTCTATAGTAATAGATATATGAATTTACCAGAACTTCCAACTGCCTTTTTGTTTTCCTACCTGGCTGCCTGACCTCACCCTTACTTACTGAACAATCACCCCTGATGCAGAAGAGTTCCAGGAAGATGATCAACCTGCCCCAAGGAGGAGCATTCCAGAAAGCTGAAATCCTAAAACTGTAAAAGGGAACATACCAGAACTATTGGCTTAGTACCCCCTCAGGCTCTTCTAAGCCTTATAAAATTCACCCCAAGTCTGTAACTGGTGCCCTTCTTGCCAAAGTGCCCAGCAGAGTTCCTTTCTTCCTTTCAATAAAGCCTGTTACTCTGGTCTTTTTGGACTTCCATGGATTCCAACATTTGGTGCTGAAACCCAGGACAGGGTACTAACTGCCTGGACCAGGGGTCCCCAAACATTTTACACTGGGGGCCAGTTCACCATCCCTCAGACAGTTGGAGTGCTGGACTATAAAAAAAAACTATGAACAAATCCCTATGCACACTGCACATATCTTATTTTAAAGTAAAAAAACAAAATGGGAACAAATACAATATTTAAAATAAAGAACAAATAAATTTAAATCAACAAACTGACCAGTATTTCAATGAGAACTATGGGCCTGCTTTTGGCTAATGAGATGGTCAATGTCAGGTTCCATATTTGTCACTGCTAGCCATAACAAGTGATATAATGAGCTTCCGGAGCTGTGACACGAGCATCCCGCATCACTGGAAGTAGTACTGTATGTGAGCGATGCCGTGCTTTGCATCTGCATCCTGTGCTCTTCTCACTGACCACTAATGAAAGAGGTACTCCTTCCGGAAGTGTGGCAGGGGCCAGATAAATGGCCTCAAGTGGCCGCATGCGGCCTGTGGGCCATACTTTGGGGACCCCTGGCCTGGACGATTCCTCTTTGCCATCCAAACTTACAGCCAGGGAAGCAATGGGCAGCAGCAGCTCATCCCAGGCTTACTCTGATTCTGTTTGGATGTGTAATTGTAGGTTGATTTGGCTGGCAATCTGTCCCTGTCCTGTATCCCTGTTGGACCAGAAAGGTAAGGAGTTTCTCTCTTCCCCTTCCCTGGGCGGCTTCTCTTTTCCACAAAATTTTCTCTGGTTGGACGGTTTTCTGTGACATGCCTAAACTTTTGAGGGGTTTGACTTTCAGTCTCAGTAGACTACACGGAAAGACTAGGTGCTTAGCCAAACCTCTCCACTCTCTCTCTCCCTCTCGGAGCTCCCTGACAGGTGGTGATGACCTCTATCAGGGATGACTCCCCCACATGGAGATTTTCTCCTCTTGGGACAGTGACAAAAGGCAGGGACTCCCCTTCTTGCTCACCTGTCTCCACAGCTCTTTGGAGTCTAAGCCTTCTGACCAGACCCCTCTAGGATGTCTCATAAAAAACCACTAAGTTGGGCCTCTCTGAACTTAAGCCAAAAAACAAAAAAAAAAAACAAAACCCAAAACAAAACAAAACAACAAAAAACCAACCTCATTTTCTTCTGTAACATGGTGTGGCCCCAATACAAATTAGACAATGACTCCCATTGGCCTGAAAACAGGACATTCAATTACAATATCCTAAAAATCTTGACAATTTTTTGCCACTTTACTGGAAAGGTCTCAGAGATTCCTTATGTGCAGTAATTTCTGTGCCACTTGTTCTACACACAGGCCAGTTTTGGCCAAAGAAACCTCACCTAAAACCTCCACTCTTAATCTTTCCTTCTCCACAGACTCCCAATTCTCTTCCCTTCCTGCCTGACCCCTGGGGACACCCCTCTCTCGGGACCCCTCTCTGGTCCCTCTGCAAATCTCTTGCACTTGAGTATCTTCCCTCCAGAAATTCCCCTCTCCTCCCTTCGCAGAATCCTGTTTCTCATT
>NC_089493.1:133225040-133225978 GCF_036850765.1 Saccopteryx bilineata
ACCATGTTTCTGAGGTCCTCATGTGGACCCCATCTCCCCAGCCAGAGAGAACTGTGAGTGGGAGGTCCCAGGGTGGGTTTCCTGTCATCCACAAACATTCTGCCACCTCGGCCAGGATCTTAGCCCCTTGTGTGATTTTCCAGTTGCCCAGCCAGGCCTGCTTCAGCCCTTAGGGGCAACCCCCACCTCACACTCTCCTTCTGTGTCTCAAACCGGGTGGGTGGGGCGGGCCTTCCTGTACCTTCAGCAGCAGCTGCTCCATGAGTTCACTGGTGGAGGGTGGAGAGAGGAGATGAGGGCCATTCATTCCGATGGACCTCTCTCGATGGCTTTATTGAAATGCAAAATGTTCAGGAAGGAGGATGTTGTAGGAAGGGGCCCGGTCTGGAGTGAAGAGTTTCCTCTGTTTTCAAACCCAGGAAAACCACCATAGGCCATTTGTGATGCATGGGTGGAAGTGGGGGTGAGGGTGGGGGTGGGGGGCGCGAGTCAAGGGTCCAAGGCGACGGTATACGGCGGCGGTAAGAGGGCGGTACATCTCCGTGTCTTAGATTCCCTAGGCCACGCGCAGGCGTGGAGTGATGAGGGTCCAGGGAGGCCTGAGAGGAGATGGTTTGACTCAACAACTCTAGGTTAAGGGCCCAGAAAACACATCCTAAAGCAACAGTCTACTTACTGCTGGTGCTGGTGGTTTTTGTCATTCATTCACCCCCTTCTCCTCTTGTTAATACAGCATTCACTTGTCTTTCTTTGGTCAAACCCTGACATGAGCCAATTGCTTTCCCTAGGCTACCTAAGGAGGCAGAGGGAAAGGAGGCTATAGGGCACACAGGTCCTGGGAGAAGGAAGTGTGGGAGCTGGAGAATGCTCCCTCATATGGCAAAGAGTATGAGAAGGGCCACATCAGGGAAAAGGCCCCATATCTTCTGAGAAGGCAA